>NC_092720.1:149202616-149502656 GCF_047496885.1 Scyliorhinus torazame | reverse complement strand
GTTTCAGAACGGCTTGCATTGAAATTTACTATTTTTTGCCAGACATTCATTGTGGAACAAAAGTGATTTTCAGGGGGAGTTAAGCATTTTGAGAAATTTGCCGATTGGTTTCTGAACGGCTTGCTTTGAAATTTACTATTTTTTGCCAGACATTTATTGTGGAACAAAATTGATTTTCTCGGCGAGTTAAGCATTTTGAGCAATTTGCCGATTGATTTCAGAACGGCTTGCATCACAATTAACTATTTTTTGCCAGGCATTCATTGTGGAACAAAAGTGATTTTCTCGGCGAGTTAAGCATTTTGAGTAATTTGCCGATTGGTTTCAGAACGGCTTGCATTGAAATTTACTATTTTTTGCCAGACATTCATTGTGGAACAAAAGTGATTTTCACGGGGACTTAAGCATTTTGAGCAATTTGCAGATTGGTTTCAGAACGGCATGCATTGAAATTTACTATTTTTTGCCAGATATTCATTGTGGAACCAAAATGATTTTCTCGGCGAGTTAAGCATTTTGAGTAATTTGCCGATTGGTTTCAGAACGGCTTGCATCACAATTAACTATTTTTTGACAGGCATTCATTGTGGAACAAAAGTGATTTTCTCGGCGAGTTAAGCATTTTCAGTAAGTTGCCGATTGCTTTCAGAACGGCTTGCATTGAAATTTACTATTTTTTGCCAGACATTCATTGTGGGAAAAAAGTAATTTTCTCGGCGAGTTAAGCATTTTGAGTAATTTGCCGATTGGTTTCAGAACGGCTTGCATCACAATTAACTATTTTTTGCCAGGCATTCATTGTGGAACAAAAGTGATTTTCTCGGCGAGTTAAGCATTTTGAGTAATTTGCCGATTCTTTTCAGAACGGCTTGCAATACAATTAACTATTTTTTGCCAGACATTCATTGTGGAACCAAAGTGACTTTCTCGGCGAGTGAAGCATTTTGAGTAATTTGCCGATTGGTTTCAGAACGGCTTGCATCACAATTAACTATTTTTTGCCAGGCATTCATTGTGGAACAAAAGTGATTTTTTCGGCGAGTTAAGCATTTTGAGTAATTTGCCGATTGATTTCAGAACGGCTTGCATCACAATTAACTATTTTTTGCAAGGCATTCATTGTGGAACAAAAGTGATTTTCTCGGCGAGTTAAGCAATTTGAGTAATTTGCCGATTCGTTTCAGAACGGCTTGCAATACAATTAACTATTTTTTGCCAGGCATTCATTGTGGAACAAAAGTGATTTTCTCGGCGAGTTAAGCATTTTGAGTAATTTGCAGATTGCTTTCAGAACGGCTTGCATTGAAATTTACTATTTTTTGCCAGACATTCATTGTGGGAAAAAGGTGATTTTCTCGGCGAGTAAAGCAATTTGAGTAATTTGCCGATCGATTTCAGAACGGCTTGCATCACAATTAACTGTTTTTTGCCAGGCATTCATTGTGGAACAAAAGTGATTTTCTCGGCGAGTTAAGCATTTTGAGTAATTTGCCGATTGGTTTCAGAACGGCTTGCATCACAATTAACTATTTTTTGCCAGCCATTCATTGTGGGAAATAGGTGATTTTCTCGGCGAGTTAAGCATTTTGAGAAATTTGCCGATTGGGTTCAGAACGGCTTGCATTGAAATTTACTATTTTTTGCCAGGCATTCATTGTGGGAAAAAGGTGATTTTCTCGGCGAGTTAAGCAATTTGAGTAATTTGCCGATCGATTTCAGAACGGCTTGCATCACAATTAACTGTTTTTTGCCAGGCATTCATTGTGGAACAAAAGTCATTTTCTCGGCGAGTTAAGCATTTTGAGTAATTTGCCGATTGGTTTCAGAACGGCTTGCATCACAATTAACTATTTTTTGCCAGCCATTCATTGTGTGAAATAGGTGATTTTCTCGGCGAGTTAAGCATTTTGAGAAATTTGCCGAATGGGTTCAGAACGGCTTGCATTGAAATTTACTATTTTTTGCCAGACATTCATTGTGGAACAAAAGTGATTTTCTCGGCGAGTTAAGCATTTTGAGTAATTTGCAGATTGATTTCAGAACGGCTTGCATCACAATTAACTATTTTTTTACCAGGCATTCATTGTGGAACAAAAGTGATTTTCTCGGCGAGTTAAGCATTTTGAGCAATTTGCCGATTGGTTTCAGAACGGCTTGCATTGAAATTTACTATTTTTTGCCAGACATTCATTGTGGAACAAAAGTGATTTTCAGGGGGAGTTAAGCATTTTGAGAAATTTGCCGATTGGTTTCTGAACGGCTTGCTTTGAAATTTACTATTTTTTGCCAGACATTTATTGTGGAACAAAATTGATTTTCTCGGCGAGTTAAGCATTTTGAGCAATTTGCCGATTGATTTCAGAACGGCTTGCATCACAATTAACTATTTTTTGCCAGGCATTCATTGTGGAACAAAAGTGATTTTCTCGGCGAGTTAAGCATTTTGAGTAATTTGCCGATTGGTTTCAGAACGGCTTGCATTGAAATTTACTATTTTTTTGCCAGACATTCATTGTGGAACAAAAGTGATTTTCACGGGGACTTAAGCATTTTGAGCAATTTGCCGATTGGTTTCAGAACGGCATGCATTGAAATTTACTATTTTTTGCCAGATATTCATTGTGGAACGAAAATGATTTTCTCGGCGAGTTAAGCATTTTGAGTAATTTGCCGATTGATTTCAGAACGGCTTGCTTCACAATTAACTAATTTTTGCCAGGCATTCATTGTGGAACAAAAGTGATTTTCTCGGCGAGTTAAGCATTTTGAGTAATTTGCCGATTGATTTCAGAACGGCTTGCATCACAATTAACTATTTTTTGCCAGGCATTCATTGTGGAACAAAAGTGATTTTCTCGGCGAGTTAAGCATTTTGAGTAATTTGCAGATTGCTTTCAGAACGACTTGCATTGAAATTTACTATTTTTTGCCAGACATTCATTGTGGGAAAAAGGTGATTTTCTCGGCGAGTTAAGCAATTTGAGTAATTTGCCGATCGATTTCAGAACGGCTTGCATCACAATTAACTGTTTTTTGCCAGGCATTCATTGTGGAACAAAAGTGATTTTCTCGGCGAGTTAAGCATTTTGAGTAATTTGCCGATTGGTTTCAGAACGGCTTGCATCACAATTAACTATTTTTTGACAGGCATTCATTGTGGAACAAAAGTGATTTTCTCGGCGAGTTAAGCATTTTCAGTAAGTTGCCGATTGCTTTCAGAACGGCATGCATTGAAATTTACTATTTTTTGCCAGATATTCATTGTGGAACCAAAATGATTTTCTCGGCGAGTTAAGCATTTTGAATAATTTGCCGATTGATTTCAGAACGGCTTGCTTCACAATTAACTAATTTTTGCCAGGCATTCATTGTGGAACAAAAGTGATTTTCTCGGCGAGTTAAGCATTTTGAGTAATTTGCCGATTCTTTTCAGAACGGCTTGCAATACAATTAACTATTTTTTGCCAGACATTCATTGTGGAACCAAAGTGACTTTCTCGGCGAGTGAAGCATTTTGAGTAATTTGCCGATTGGTTTCAGAACGGCTTGCATCACAATTAACTATTTTTTGCCAGGCATTCATTGTGGAATAAAGTGATTTTTTCGGCGAGTTAAGCATTTTGAGTAATTTGCAGATTGCTTTGAGAACGGCTTGCATTGAAATTTACAATTTTTTGCCAGACATTCATTGTGGGAAAAAGGTGATTTTCTCAGCGAGTTAAGCAATTTGAGTAATTTGCCGATTGATTTCAGAACGGCTTGCATCAGAATTAACTGTTTTTTGCCAGGCATTCATTGTGGAACAAAAGTGATTTTCTCGGCGAGTTAAGCATTTTGAGTAATTTGCCGATTGATTTCAGAACGGCTTGCATCACTATTAACTATTTTTTAACCAGGCATTCATTATGGAACAAAAGTGATTTTCTCGGCTAGTTAAGCATTTTGAGTAATTTGCCGATTGGTTTCAGAACGGCTAGCATCACAATTAACTATTTTTTGCAAGGCATTCATTGTGGAACAAAAGTGATTTTCTCGGCGAGTTAAGCATTTTGAGAAATTTGCCGATTGCTTTTAGAACGGCTTGCATTGAAATTTACTATTTTTTGCCAGGCATTCATTGTGGAACAAAAGTAATTTTCTCGGCGAGTTAAGCATTTTGAGCAATTTGCCGATTGATTTCAGAACGGCTTGCATCACAATTAACCATTTTTTGCCAGGCATTCATTGTGGAACAAAAGTGATTTTCTCGGCGAGTTAAGCATTTTGAGTAATTTGCCGATTGGTTTCAGAACGGCTTGCATTGAAATTTACTATTTTTTGCCAGACATTCATTGTGGAACAAAAGTGATTTTCACGGGGAGTTAAGCATTTTGAGCAATTTGCCGATTGGTTTCAGAACGGCATGCATTGAAATTTACTATTTTTTGCCAGACATTCATTGTGGAACCAAAGTGATTTTCTCGGCGAGTTCAGCATTTTGAGTAATTTCCGATTGATTTCAGAACAAAATGCTTAACTCGCCGAGAAAATCACTTTTGTTCCACAATGAATGCCTCGCAAAAAATACTTAATTGTGATGCGAGCTGTTCTGAAACCAATCGGCAAATTACTCAAAATGCTTAACTCGCCGAGAAAATCACTTTTGTTCCACAATGAATGCTTGCAAAAAAATACTTAATTGTGATGCGAGCTGTTCTGAAACCAATCGGCAAATTACTCAAAATGCTTAACTCGCCGAGAAAATCACTTTTGTTCCACAATGAATGCTTGCAAAAAAATAGTTAATTGTGATGCAAGCCGTTCTGAAACCAATCGGCAAATTGCTCAAAATGCTTAACTCGCTTTTGTTCCACAATGAATGACTGACAAAAAATAGCAAATTTTAATGCAAGGTGTTCTGAAACCAATCGGTAAATTATTCAAAATGCTTAACTCGCAGGGAAAATCACTTTTTTCCCACAATGAATGTCTGGCAAAAAATAGTTAATTGTGATGCAAGCCGTTCTGAAACTAATCGGCAAATTACTCAAAATGCTTTACTCGCCGAGAAAATCACTTTTGTTCCACAATGAATGCCTGGCAAAAAATAGTTAATTGTGATGCAAGCCGTTCTGAAACCAATCGGCAAATTACTCAAAATGCTTAACTCGCCGAGAAAATCACTTTTGTTCCACAATGAATGCCTGGCAAAAAATAGTTAATTGTGATGCAAGCCGTTCTGAAACCAATCGGCAAATTACTCAAAATGCTTAACTCGCCGAGAAAATCACTTTTGTTCCACAATGAATGCCTCGCAAAAAATACTTAATTGTGATGCGAGCTGTTCTGAAAACAATCGGCAAATTACTCAAAATGCTTAACTCGCCGAGAAAATCACTTTTGTTCCACAATGAATGCTTGCAAAAAAATACTTAATTGTGATGCGAGCTGTTCTGAAACCAATCGGCAAATTACTCAAAATGCTTAACTCGCCGAGAAAATCACTTTTGTTCCACAGTGAATGCTTGCAAAAAAATAGTTAATTGTGATGCAAGCCGTTCTGAAACCAATCGGCAAATTGCTCAAAATGCTTAACTCGCCGAGAAAGTCACTTTGGTTCCACAATGAATGCCTGGCAAAAAATAGTTAATTGTATTGCAAGCCGTTCTGAAACGAATCGGCAAATTACTCAAAGTGCTTAACTCGCCGAGAAAATCACTTTTGTTCCACAATGAATGGCTGGCAAAAAAATAGTAAATTTGAATGCAAGCCGTTCTGAAACCAATCGGCAAATTACTCAAAATGCTTAACACGCCAAGAAAATCACCTTTTTCCCACAATGAATGTCTGGCAAAAAATAGTAAATTTCAATGCAAGCCGTTCTGAAACCAATCGGCTAATTGCTCTAAATGCTTAATTCTCCGTGAAAATCACTTTGGTTCCACAATGAATGTCTGGCAAAAAATAGTTACTTGCATTGCAAGCCGTTCTGAAGCGAATCGGCAAATTACTCAAAATGCTTAACTCGCTGAGAAAATCACTTTTGTTCCACAATGAATGCCTAGCAAAAAATAGTTAATTGTGATGCAAGCCGTTCTGAAATCAATCGGCAAATTACTCAAAATGCTTAACTCGTCGAGAAAATCACCTTTTTCCCACAATGAATGTCTGGCAAAAAATAGTAAATTTCAATGCAAGCCGTTCTGAAACGAATCGGCAACTTGCTCAAAATGCTTAACTCGCCGAGAAAATCATTTTGTTCCACAATGAATGCCTGGCAAAAAATAGTAATTTTTAATGCAAGCTGTTCTGAAACCAATCGGTAAATTACTCGCAATGCTTAACTCGCCGAGAAAATCACTTTTGTTCCACAATGAATGTCGGGCAAAAAATAGTTAATTGTGATGCAAGCCGTTCTGAAACCAATCGGCAAATTACTCAAAATGCTTAACTCGCCGAGAAAATCACTTTTGTTCCACAATGCATGTCTGGCAAAAAATAGTAAATTTCAATGCAAGACGTTCTGAAACCAATCGGCAAATTGCTCAAAATGCTTAACTCCCCGTGAAAATCACTTTTGTTCCACAATGAATGTCTGGCAAAAAATAGTAAATTTCAATGCAAGCCGTTCTGAAATCAATCGGCAAATTACTCAAAATGCTTAACTCGCCGAGAAAATCACCTTTTTCCCACAATGAATGTCTGGCAAAAAATAGTAAATTTCAATGCAAGCCGTTCTGAAAGCAATCTGCAAATTACTCAAAATGCTTAACTCGCCGAAAAAAAATCACTTTTGTTCCACAATGAATGCCTGGCAAAAAATAGTTAATTGTGATGCAAGCCGGTCTGAAACCAATCGGCAAATTGCTGAAAATGCTGAACTCGCCGAGAAAGTCACTTTGGTTCCACAATGAATGTCTGGCAAAAAATAGTTAATTGTATTGCAAGCCGTTCTGAAACGAATGGGCAAATTACTCAAAATGCTTAACTCGCCGAGAAAATCACTTTTGTTCCACAATGAATGCCTTGCAAAAAATAGTTAATTGTGATGCAAGCCGTTCTGAAATCAATCGGCAAATTACTCAAAATGCTTAACTCGCCGAGAAAATCACTTTTGTTCCACAATGAATGCCTTGCAAAAAATAGTTAATTGTGATGCAAGCCGTTCTGAAATCAATCGGCAAATTACTCAAAATGCTTAACTCGCCGAGAAAATCACTTTTGTTCCACAATGAATGCCTGGCAAAAAATAGTTAATTGTGATGCAAGCCGTTCTGAAATCAATCGGCAAATTGCTCAAAATGCTTAACTCGTCGAGAAAATCACCTTTTTCCCACAATGAATGTCTTGCAAAAAAGAGTAAATTTCAATGCAAGCCGTTCTGAAACCAATCGGCAATTTGCTCAAAATGCTTAACTCGCCGAGAAAATCACTTTTGTTCCACAATGAATGTCTGGCAAAAAATAGTAAATTTCAATGCAAGCCGTTCAGAAACCAATCGGCAAATTACTCAAAATGCTTAACTCGCCGTGAAAATCACTTTTGTGCCACAATGAATGTCTGGCAAAAAATAGTAAATTTTAATTCAAGCCGTTCTGAAACCAATCGGTAAATTACTCAAAATGCTTAACTCGCCGAGAACATTACTTTTTTCCCACAATGAATGTCTGGCAAAAAATAGTAAATTTCAATGCAAGCCGTTCTGAAAGCAATCGGCAAATTACTCAAAATGCTTAACTCGCCGAGAAAATCACTTTTGTTGCACAATGAATGCCTGCCAAAAAATAGTTAACTGTGTTGCAAGCCGTTCTGAAACCAATCGGCAAATTATTCAAAATGCTTAACTCGCCGAGAAAATCACTTTTGTTCCACAATGAATGTCTGGCAAAAAATAGTAAATTTCAATGCAAGCCGTTCTGAAACCAATCGGCAAATTATTCAAAATGCTTAACTCGCCGAGAAAATCACTTTTGTTCCACAATGAATGTCTGGCAAAAAATAGTAAATTTCAATGCAAGCCGTTCTGAAACCAATCGGCAAATTACTCAAAATGCTTAACTCGCCGAGAAAATCACTTTTGTTCCACAATGAATGTCTGGCAAAAAATAATAAATTTCAATGCAAGCCGTTCAGAAACCAATCGGCAAATTGCTCAAAATGCTTAACTCGCCGTGAAAATCACTTTTGTGCCACAATGAATGGCTGGCAAAAAATGGTAAATTTTAATTCAAGGCGTTCTGAAACCAATCGGTAAATTACTCAAAATGCTTAACACGCCGAGCAAATCACTTTTTTCCCACAATGAATGTCTGGCAAAAAATAGTAAATTTCAATGCAAGCCATTCTGAAAGCAATCGGTAAATTACTCGCAATGCTTAACTCGCCGAGAAAATCACTTTTGTTCCACAATGAATGTCGGGCAAAAAATAGTTAATTGTGATGCAAGCCGTTTTGAAACCGATCGGCAAATTACTCAAAATGCTTAACTCGCCGAGAAAATCACTTTTGTTCCACAATGAATGTCGGGCAAAAAATAGTTAATTGTGATGCAAGCCGTTCTGAAATCAATCGGCAAATTACTCAAAATGCTTAACTCGCCGAGAAAATCACCTTTTTCCCACAATGAATGTCTGGCAAAAAATAGTAAATTTCAATGCAAGCCGTTCTGAAACCAATCGGCAAATTGCTAAAAATGCATAAGTCCCCGTGAAAATCACTTTTGTTCCACAATGAATGTCTGGCAAAAAATAGTAAATTTCAATGCAATCCGTTCAGAAAGCAATCGGCAAATTACTCAAAATGCTTAACTCGCCGAGTAAATCACTTTTGTTCCACAATGAATGCCTGGCAAAAATAGTTAATTGTGATGCAAGCCGTTCTGAAACCAATCGGTAAATTACTCAAAATGCTTAACTCGCCGAGAAAATTACTTTTTTCCCACAATGAATGTCTGGCAAAAAATAGTAAATTTCAATGCAAGCCGTTCTGAAAGCAATCGGCAACTTACTCAAAATGCTTAACTCGCCGAGAAAATCCACTTTTGTTCCACAATGAATGCCTGTGAAAAAATAGTTAATTGTGATGCAAGCCGTTCTGAAACCAATCGGCAAATTACTCAAAATGCTTAACTCGCCGAGAAAATCACTTTTGTTCCACAATGAATGCCTCGCAAAAAAATAGTTAATTGTGGTGCAAGCCGTTCTGAAATCAATCGGCAAATTACTCAAGATGCTTAACACGCCAAGAAAATCACCTTTTTCCCACAATGAATGGCTGGCGAAAAATAGTAAATTTCAATGCAAGCCGTACTGAAACCAATCGGCAAATTACTCGCCGAGAAAATCACTTTTGTTCCACAATGAATGCCTGGCAAA
This sequence comes from Scyliorhinus torazame, assembly GCF_047496885.1. Classification (NCBI taxonomy): domain Eukaryota; kingdom Metazoa; phylum Chordata; class Chondrichthyes; order Carcharhiniformes; family Scyliorhinidae; genus Scyliorhinus; species Scyliorhinus torazame. The sequence continues at coordinate 149,493,303 of NC_092720.1, read as the reverse complement.
AAATAGTTAATTGTTATGCAAGCCGTTCTGAAACCAATCGGCAAATTACTCAAAATGCTTAACTCGCCGAGAAAATCATTTTGTTCCACAATGAATGCCTGGCAAAAAATAGTAAATTTTAATTCAAGCTGTTCAGAAAGCAATCGGCAAATTACTCAAAATGCTTAACTCGCCGAGTAAATCACTTTTGTTCCACAATGAATGCCTGGCAAAAATAGTTAATTGTGATGCAAGCCGTTCTGAAACCAATCGGTAAATTACTCAAAATGCTTAACTCGCCGAGAAAATTACTTTTTTCCCACAATGAATGTCTGGCAAAAAATAGTAAATTTCAATGCAAGCCGTTCTGAAAGCAATCGGCAACTTACTCAAAATGCTTAACTCGCCGAGAAAATCACTTTTGTTCCACAATGAATGCCTGTGAAAAAATAGTTAATTGTGATGCAAGCCGTTCTGAAACCAATCGGCAAATTACTCAAAATGCTTAACTCGCCGAGAAAATCACTTTTGTTCCACAATGAATGCCTCGCAAAAAATACTTAATTGTGATGCGAGCTGTTCTGAAACCAATCGGCAAATTACTCAAAATGCTTAACTCGCCGAGAAAATCACTTTTGTTCCACAATGAATGCTTGCAAAAAAATAGTTAATTGTGGTGCAAGCCGTTCTGAAATCAATCGGCAAATTACTCAAGATGCTTAACACGCCAAGAAAATCACCTTTTTCCCACAATGAATGGCTGGCGAAAAATAGTAAATTTCAATGCAAGCCGTACTGAAACCAATCGGCAAATTACTCAAAATGCTTAACACGCCAAGAAAATCACCTTTTTCCCACAATGAATGTCTGGCAAAAAATAGCAAATTTTAATGCAAGGTGTTCTGAAACCAATCGGTAAATTACTCAAAATTCTTAACTCGCAGGGAAAATCACTTTTGTTCCACAATGAATGCCTGGCAAAAAATAGTTAACTGTGTTGCAAGCCGTTCTGAAACCAATCGGCAAATTATTCAAAATGCTTAACTCGCCGAGAAAATCACTTTTGTTCCACAATGAATGTCTGGCAATAAATAGTAAATTTCAATGCAAGCCGTTCAGAAACCAATCGGCAAATTGCTCAAAATGCTTAACTCGCCGTGAAAATCACTTTTGTGTCACAATGAATGGCTGGCAAAAAATAGTAAATTTTAATTCAAGCCGTTCTGAAACCAATCGGTAAATTACTCAAAATGCTTAACACGCCGAGCAAATCACTTTTTTCCCACAATGAATGTCTGGCAAAAAATAGTAAATTTCAATGCAAGCCATTCTGGCAGCAATCGGCAAATTACTCAAAATGCTTAACTCGCCGAGAAAATCACTTTTGTTCCACAATGAATGCCTGGCAAAAAATAGTTAATTGTGATGCAAGCCGTTCTGAAACCAATCGGCAAATTACTCAAAATGCTTAACTCGCCGAGAAAATCATTTTGTTCCACAATGAATGCCTGGCAAAAAATAGTAATTTTTAATTCAAGCTGTTCTGAAACCAATCGGTAAATTACTCAAAATGCTTAACTCGCCGAGAAAATCACGTTTGTTCCACAATGAATATCGGGCAAAAAATAGTTAATTGTGATGCAAGCCGTTCTGAAACCAATCGGCAAATTACTCAAAATGCTTAACTCGCCGAGAAAATCACTTTTGTTCCACAATGAATGTCTGGCAAAAAATAGTAAATTTCAATGCAAGCCGTTCTGAAACCAATCGGCAAATTGCTCAAAATGCTTAACTCCCCGTGAAAATCACTTTTGTTCCACAATGAATGTCTGGCAAAAAATAGTAAATTTCAATGCAAGCCGTTCTGAAACTAATCGGCAAATTACTCAAAATGCTGAACTCGCCGAGAAAATCACTTTTGTTCCACAATGAATGCCTGGCAAAAAATAGTTAATTGTGATGCAAGCCGTTCTGAAATCAATCGGCAAATTACTCAAAATGCTTAACTCGTGGAGAAAATCACCTTTTTCCCACAATGAATGTCTGGCAAAAAATAGTAAATTTCAATGCAAGCCGTTCTGAAACGAATCGGCAAATTGCTCAAAATGCTTAACTCGCCGAGACAATCACTTTTGTTCCACAATGAATGCCTGGCAAAAAATAGTTAATTGTGATGCAAGCCGATCTGAAATCAATCGGCAAATTACTCAAATTGCTTAACTCGCCGAGAAAATCACCTTTTTCCCACAATGAATGTCTGGCAAAAAATAGTAAATTTCAATGCAAGCCGTTCTGAAAGCAATCTGCAAATTACTCAAAATGCTTAACTCGCCGAAAAAAATCACTTTTGTTCCACAATGAATGCCTGGCAAAAAATAGTTAATTGTGATGCAAGCCGGTCTGAAACCAAACGGCAAATTGCTGAAAATGCTGAACTCGCCGAGAAAGTCATTTTGGTTCCACAATGAATGTCTGGCAAAAAATAGTTAATTGTAGTGCAAGCCGTTCTGAAACGAATGGGCAAATTACTCAAAATGCTTAACTCGCCGAGAAAATCACTTTGGTTCCACAATGAATGTCTGGCAAAAAATAGTTAATTGTATTGCAAGCCGTTCTGAAACGAATTGGCAAATTACTCAAAATGCTTAACTCGCCGAGAAAATCACTTTTGTTCCACAATGAATGCCTGGCAAAAAATAGTTAATTGTGATGCAAGCCGTTCTGAAATCAATCGGCAAATTACTCAAAATGCTTAACTCGTCGAGAAAATCAACTTTTTCCCACAATGAATGTCTTGCAAAAAAGAGTAAATTTCAATGCAAGCCGTTCTGAAACCAATCGGCAATTTGCTCAAAATGCTTAACTCGCCGAGAAAATCACTTTTGTTCCACAATGAATGTCTGGCAAAAAATAGTAAATTTCAATGCAAGCCGTTCAGAAACCAACCGGCAAATTGCTCAAAATGCTTAACTCGCCGTGAAAATCACTTTTGTGCCACAATGAATGTCTGGCAAAAAATAGTAAATTTTAATTCAAGCCGTTCTGAAACCAATCGGTAAATTACTCAAAATGCTTAACTCGCCGAGAAAATCACTTTTGTTCCACAATGAATGCCTGGCAAAAAATAGTTAATTGTGATGCAAGCCGTTCTGAAACCAATCTGCAAATTACTCAAAATGCTTAACTCGCCGAGAACATTACTTTTTTCCCACAATGAATGTCTGGCAAAAAATAGTAAATTTCAATGCAAGCCGTTCTGAAAGCAATCGGCAAATTACTCAAAATGCTTAACTCGCCGAGAAAATCACTTTTGTTGCACAATGAATGCCTGGCAAAAAATAGTTAACTGTGTTGCAAGCCGTTCTGAAACCAATCGGCAAATTATTCAAAATGCTTAATTCGCCGAGAAAATCACTTTTGTTCCACAATGAATGTCTGGCAAAAAATAGTAAATTTCAATGCAAGCCGTTCTGAAACCAATCGGCAAATTACTCAAAATGCTTAACTCGCCGAGAAAATCACTTTTGTACCACAATGAATGTCTGGCAAAAAATAGTAAATTTCAATGCAAGCCGTTCTGAAACCAATCGGCAAATTACTCAAAATGCTTAACTCGCCGAGAAAATCACTTTTGTTCCACATTGAATGCCTGGCAAAAAATAGTTAATTTCAATGCAAGCCGTTCTGAAACGAATCGGCAAATTGCTCAAAATGCTTAACTCGCCGAGAAAATCACTTTTGTTCCACAATGAATGCCTGGCAAAAAATAGTTAATTGTGATGCAAGCCGTTCTGAAATCAATCGGCAAATTACTCAAATTGCTTAACTCGCCGAGAAAATCACCTTTTTCCCACAATGAATGTCTGGCAAAAAATAGTAAATTTCAATGCAAGCCGTTCTGAAAGGAATCTGCATATTACTCAAAATGCTTAACTCGCCGAAAAAAAATCACTTTTGTTCCACAATGAATGCCTGGCAAAAAATAGTTAATTGTGATGCAATCCGGTCTGAAACCAATCGGCAAATTGCTGAAAATGCTGAACTCGCCGAGAAAGTCACTTTGGTTCCACAATGAATGTCTGGCAAAAAATAGTTAATTGTATTGCAAGCCGTTCTGAAACGAATGGGCAAATTACTCAAAATGCTGAACTCGCCGAGAAAATCACTTTTGTTCCACAATGAATGCCTTGCAAAAAATAGTTAATTGTGATGCAAGCCGTTCTGAAATCAATCGGCAAATTACTCAAAATGCTTAACTCGCCGAGAAAATCACTTTTGTTCCACAATGAATGCCTGGCAAAAAATAGTAAATTTCAATGCAAGCCATTCTGGCAGCAATCGGCAAATTGCCCAAAATGCTTAACTCGCCGAGAAAATCACTTTGGTTCAGCAATGAATGTCTGGCAAAAAATAGTTAATTGTATTGCAAGCCGTTCTGAAACGAATCGGCAAATTACTCAAAATGCTTAACTCGCCGAGAAAATCATTTTGTTCCACAATGAATGCCTGGCAAAAAATAGTAATTTTTAATTCAAGCTGTTCTGAAACCAATCGGTAAATTACTCAAAATGCTTAACTCGCCGAGAAAATCACGTTTGTTCCACAATGAATGTCGGGCAAAAAATAGTTAATTGTGATGCAAGCCGTTCTGAAACCAATCGGCAAATTACTCAAAATGCTTAACTCGCCGAGAAAATCACTTTTGTTCCACAATGAATGTCTGGCAAAAAATAGTAAATTTCAATGCAAGCCGTTCTGAAACCAATCGGCAAATTGCTCAAAATGCTTAACTCCCCGTGAAAATCACTTTTGTTCCACAATGAATGTCTGGCAAAAAATAGTAAATTTCAATGCAAGCCGTTCTGAAACCAATCGGCAAATTACTCAAAATGCTGAACTCGCCGAGAAAATCACTTTTGTTCCACAATGAATGCCTGGCAAAAAATAGTTAATTGTGATGCAAGCCGTTCTGAAATCAATCGGCAAATTACTCAAAATGCTTAACTCGTGGAGAAAATCACCTTTTTCCCACAATGAATGTCTGGCAAAAAATAGTAAATTTCAATGCAAGCCGTTCTGAAACGAATCGGCAAATTGCTCAAAATGCTTAACTCGCCGAGAAAATCACTTTTGTTCCACAATGAATGCCTGGCAAAAAATAGTTAATTGTGATGCAAGCCGTTCTGAAATCAATCGGCAAATTACTCAAATTGCTTAACTCGCCGAGAAAATCACCTTTTTCCCACAATGAATGTCTGGCAAAAAATAATAAATTTCAATGCAAGCCGTTCTGAAAGCAATCTGCAAATTACTCAAAATGCTTAACTCGCCGAAAAAAAATCACTTTTGTTCCACAATGAATGCCTGGCAAAAAATAGTTAATTGTGATGCAAGCCGTTCTGAAACCAATCGGCAAATTGCTGAAAATGCTTAACTCGCCGAGAAAATCACTTTGGTTCCACAATGAATGTCTGCCAAAAAATAGTTAATTGTATTGCAAGCCGTTCTGAAACGAATCGGCAAATTACTCAAAATGCTTAACTCGCCGAGAAAATCACTTTTGTTCCACAATGAATGCCTGGCAAAAAATAGTTAATTGTGATGCAAGCCGTTCTGAAATCAATCGGCAAATTACTCAAAATGCTTAACTCGTCGAGAAAATCAACTTTTTCCCACAATGAATGTCTTGCAAAAAAGAGTAAATTTCAATGCAAGCCGTTCTGAAACCAATCGGCAATTTGCTCAAAATGCTTAACTCGCCGAGAAAATCACTTTTGTTCCACAATGAATGTCTGGCAAAAAATAGTAAATTTCAATGCAAGCCGTTCAGAAACCAACCGGCAAATTGCTCAAAATGCTTAACTCGCCGTGAAAATCACTTTTGTGCCACAATGAATGTCTGGCAAAAAATAGTTAATTGTGATGCAAGCCGTTCTGAAACCAATCTGCAAATTACTCAAAATGCTTAACTCGCCGAGAACATTACTTTTTTCCCACAATGAATGTCTGGCAAAAAATAGTAAATTTCAATGCAAGCCGTTCTGAAAGCAATCGGCAAATTACTCAAAATGCTTAACTCGCCGAGAAAATCACTTTTGTTGCACAATGAATGCCTGGCAAAAAATAGTTAACTGTGTTGCAAGCCGTTCTGAAACCAATAGGCAAATTATTCAAAATGCTTAACTCGCCGAGAAAATCACTTTTGTTCCACAATGAATGTCTGGCAAAAAATAGTAAATTTCAATGCAAGCCGTTCTGAAACCAATCGGCAAATTACTCAAAATGCTTAACTCGCCGAGAAAATCACTTTTGTACCACAATGAATGTCTGGCAAAAAATAGTAAATTTCAATGCAAGCCGTTCTGAAACCAATCGGCAAATTACTCAAAATGCTTAACTCGCCGAGAAAATCACTTTTGTTCCACAATGAATGCCTGGCAAAAAATAGTTAATTGTGATGCAAGCCTTTCTGAAATCAATCGGCAAATTACTCAAAATGCTTAACTCGTGGAGAACATCACCTTTTTCCCACAATGAATGTCTGGCAAAAAATAGTAAATTTCAATGCAAGCCGTTCTGAAACGAATCGTCAAATTGCTCAAAATGCTTAACTCGCCGAGAAAATCACTTTTGTTCCACAATGAATGCCTGGCAAAAAATAGTTAATAGTGATGCAAGCCGTTCTGAAATCAATCGGCAAATTACTCAAATTGCTTAAATCGCAGAGAAAATCACCTTTTTCCCACAATGAATGTCTGGCAAAAAATAGTAAATTTCAATGCAAGCCGTTCTGAAAGGAATCTGCAAATTACTCAAAATGCTTAACTCGCCGAAAAAAAATCACTTTTGTTCCACAATGAATGCCTGGCAAAAAATAGTTAATTGTGATGCAAGCCGGTCTGAAACCAATCGGCAAATTGCTGAAAATGCTGAACTCGCCGAGAAAGTCACTTTGGTTCCACAATGAATGTCTGGCAAAAAATAGTTAATTGTAGTGCAAGCCGTTCTGAAACGAATGGGCAAATTACTCAAAATGCTTAACTCGCCGAGAAAATCACTTTTGTTCCACAATGAATGCCTTGCAAAAAATAGTTAATTGTGATGCAAGCCGTTCTGAAATCAATCGGCAAATTACTCAAAATGCTTAACTCGCCGAGAAAATCACTTTTGTTCCACAATGAATGCCTGGCAAAAAATAGTTAATTGTGATGCAAGCCGTTCTGAAATCAATCGGCAAATTGCTCAAAATGCTTAACTCGCCGAGAAAATCACTTTGGTTCCACAATGAATGTCTGGCAAAAAATAGTTAATTGTATTGCAAGCCGTTCTGAAACGAATCGGCAAGTTACTCAAAATGCTTAACTCGCCGAGAAAATCACTTTTGTTCCACAATGAATGCCTGGCAAAAAATAGTTAATTGTGATGCAAGCCGTTCTGAAATCAATCGGCAAATTACTCAAAATGCTTAACTCGTCGAGAAAATCAACTTTTTCCCACAATGAATGTCTTGCAAAAAAGAGTAAATTTCAATGCAAGCCGTTCTGAAACCAATCGGCAATTTGCTCAAAATGCTTAACTCGCCGAGAAAATCACTTTTGTTCCACAATGAATGTCTGGCAAAAAATAGTAAATTTCAATGCAAGCCGTTCAGAAACCAACCGGCAAATTGCTCAAAATGCTTAACTCGCCGTGAAAATCACTTTTGTGCCACAATGAATGTCTGGCAAAAAATAGTAAATTTTAATTCAAGCCGTTCTGAAACCAATCGGTAAATTACTCAAAATGCTTAACTCGCCGAGAAAATCACTTTTGTTCCACAATGAATGCCTGGCAAAAAATAGTTAATTGTGATGCAAGCCGTTCTGAAACCAATCTGCAAATTACTCAAAATGCTTAACTCGCCGAGAACATTACTTTTTTCCCACAATGAATGTCTGGCAAAAAATAGTAAATTTCAATGCAAGCCGTTCTGAAAGCAATCGGCAAATTACTCAAAATGCTTAACTCGCCGAGAAAATCACTTTTGTTGCACAATGAATGCCTGGCAAAAAATAGTTAACTGTGTTGCAAGCCGTTCTGAAACCAATAGGCAAATTATTCAAAATGCTTAACTCGCCGAGAAAATCCCTTTTGTTCCACAATGAATGTCTGGCAAAAAATAGTAAATTTCAATGCAAGCCGTTCTGAAACCAATCGGCAAATTACTCAAAATGCTTAACTCGCCGAGAAAATCACTTTTGTACCACAATGAATGTCTGGCAAAAAATAGTTAATTGTATTGCAAGCCGTTCTGAAACGAATGGGCAAATTACTCAAAATACTGAACTCGCCGAGAAAATCACTTTTGTTCCACAATGAATGCCTTGCAAAAAATAGTTAATTGTGATGCAAGCCGTTCTGAAATCAATCGGCAAATTCCTCAAAATGCTTAACTCGCCGAGAAAATCACTTTTGTTCCACAATGAATGCCTGGCAAAAAATAGTTAATTGTGATGCAAGCCGTTCTGAAACCAATCGGTAAATTACTCAAAATGCTTAACTCGCCGAGAAAATCACTTTTGTTCCACAATGAATGCCTGGCAAAAAATAGTTAATTGTGATGCAAGCCGTTCTGAAACCAATCTGCAAATTACTCAAAATGCTTAACTTGCCGAGAACATTACTTTTTTCCCACAATGAATGTCTGGCAAAAAATAGTAAATTTTAATTCAAGCCGTTCTGAAACCAATCGGTAAATTACTCAAAATGCTTAACTCGCCGAGAAAATCACTTTTGTTCCACAATGAATGTCTGGCAAAAAATAGTTAATTGTATTGCAAGCCGTTCTGAAACGAATCGGCAAATTACTCAAAATGCTTAACTCGCCGAGAAAATCACTTTTGTTCCACAATGAATGCCTGGCAAAAAATAGTTAATTGTGATGCAAGCCGTTCTGAAATCAATCGGCAAATTACTCAAAATGCTTAACTCGTCGAGAAAATCACCTTTTTCCCACAATGAATGTCTTGCAAAAAAGAGTAAATTTCAATGCAAGCCGTTCTGAAACCAATCGGCAATTTGCTCAAAATGCTTAACTCGCCGAGAAAATCACTTTTGTTCCACAATGAATGTCTGGCAAAAAATAGTAAATTTCAATGCAAGCCGTTCAGAAACCAATCGGCAAATTGCTCAAAATGCTTAACTCGCCGTGAAAATCACTTTTGTGCCACAATGAATGTCTGGCAAAAAATAGTAAATTTTAATTCAAGCCGTTCTGAAACCAATCGGTAAATTACTCAAAATGCTTAACTCGCCGAGAAAATCACTTTTGTTCCACAATGAATGCCTGGCAAAAAATAGTTAATTGTGATGCAAGCCGTTCTGAAACCAATCTGCAAATTACTCAAAATGCTTAACTCGCCGAGAACATTACTTTTTTCCCACAATGAATGTCTGGCAAAAAATAGTAAATTTCAATGCAAGCCGTTCTGAAAGCAATCGGCAAATTACTCAAAATGCTTAACTCGCCGAGAAAATCACTTTTGTTGCACAATGAATGCCTGGCAAAAAATAGTTAATTGTGATGCAAGCCGGTCTGAAACCAATCGGCAAATTGCTGAAAATGCTGAACTCGCCGAGAAAGTCACTTTGGTTCCACAATGAATGTCTGGCAAAAAATAGTTAATTGTATTGCAAGCCGTTCTGAAACGAATGGGGAAATTACTCAAAATGCTGAACTCGCCGAGAAAATCACTTTTGTTCAACAATGAATGCCTTGCAAAAAATAGTTAATTGTGATGCAAGCCGTTCTGAAATCAATCGGCAAATTACTCAAAATGCTTAACTCGCCGAGAAAATCACTTTTGTTCCACAATGAATGCCTGGCAAAAAATAGTAAATTTCAATGCAAGCCATTCTGGCAGCAATCGGCAAATTGCTCAAAATGCTTAACTCGCCGAGAAAATCACTTTGGTTCAGCAATGAATGTCTGGCAAAAAATAGTTAATTATATTGCAAGCCGTTCTGAAACGAATCGGCAAATTACTCAAAATGCTTAACTCGCCGAGAAAATCATTTTGTTCCACAGTGAATGCCTGGCAAAAAATAGTAATTTTTAATTCAAGCTGTTCTGAAACCAATCGGTAAATTACTCAAAATGCTGAACTCGCCGAGAAAATCACTTTTGTTCCACAATGAATGCCTGGCAAAAAATAGTTAATTGTGATGCAAGCCGTTCTGAAATCAATCGGCAAATTACTCAAAATGCTTAACTCGTGGAGAAAATCACCTTTTTCCCACAATGAATGTCTGGCAAAAAATAGTAAATTTCAATGCAAGCCGTTCTGAAACGAATCGGCAAATTGCTCAAAATGCTTAACTCGCCGAGAAAATCACTTTTGTTCCACAATGAATGCCTGGCAAAAAATAGTTAATTGTGATGCAAGCCGTTCTGAAATCAATCGGCAAATTACTCAAATTGCTTAACTCGCCGAGAAAATCACCTTTTTCCCACAATGAATGTCTGGCAAAAAATAGTAAATTTCAATGCAAGCCGTTCTGAAAGCAATCTGCAAATTACTCAAAATGCTTAACTCGCCGAAAAAAAATCACTTTTGTTCCACAATGAATGCCTGGCAAAAAATAGTTAATTGTGATGCAAGCCGGTCTGAAACCAATCGGCAAATTGCTGAAAATGCTGAACTCGCCGAGAAAGTCACTTTGGTTCCACAATGAATGTCTGGCAAAAAATAGTTAATTGTAGTGCAAGCCGTTCTGAAACGAATGGGCAAATTACTCAAAATGCTTAACTCGCCGAGAAAATCACATTTGTTCCACAATGAATGCCTTGCAAAAAATAGTTAATTGTGATGCAAGCCGTTCTGAAATCAATCGGCAAATTACTCAAAATGCTTAACTCGCCGAGAAAATCACTTTTGTTCCACAATGAATGCCTGGCAAAAAATAGTTAATTGTGATGCAAGCCGTTCTGAAATCAATCGCCAAATTGCTCAAAATGCTTAACTCGCCGAGAAAATCACTTTGGTTCCACAATGAATGTCTGGCAAAAAATAGTTAATTGTATTGCAAGCCGTTCTGAAACGAATCGGCAAATTACTCAAAATGCTTAACTCGCCGAGAAAATCACTTTTGTTCCACAATGAATGCCTGGCAAAAAATAGTTAATTGTGATGCAAGCCGTTCTGAAATCAATCGGCAAATTACTCAAAATGCTTAACTCGTCGAGAAAATCAACTTTTTCCCACAATGAATGTCTTGCAAAAAAGAGTAAATTTCAATGCAAGCCGTTCTGAAACCAATCGGCAATTTGCTCAAAATGCTTAACTCGCCGAGAAAATCACTTTTGTTCCACAATGAATGTCTGGCAAAAAATAGTAAATTTCAATGCAAGCCGTTCAGAAACCAACCGGCAAATTGCTCAAAATGCTTAACTCGCTGTGAAAATCACTTTTGTGCCACAATGAATGTCTGGCAAAAAATAGTAAATTTTAATTCAAGCCGTTCTGAAACCAATCGGTAAATTACTCAAAATGCTTAACTCGCCGAGAAAATCACTTTTGTTCCACAATGAATGCCTGGCAAAAAATAGTTAATTGTGATGCAAGCCGTTCTGAAACCAATCTGCAAATTACTCAAAATGCTTAACTCGCCGAGAACATTACTTTTTTCCCACAATGAATGTCTGGCAAAAAATAGTAAATTTCAATGCAAGCCGTTCTGAAAGCAATCGGCAAATTACTCAAAATGCTTAACTCGCCGAGAAAATCACTTTTGTTGCACAATGAATGCCTGGCAAAAAATAGTTAACTGTGTTGCAAGCCGTTCTGAAACCAATCGGCAAATTATTCAAAATGCTTAACTCGCCGAGAAAATCACTTTTGTTCCACAATGAATGTCTGGCAAAAAATAGTAAATTTCAATGCAAGCCGTTCTGAAACCAATCGGCAAATTACTCAAAATGCTTAACTCGCCGAGAAAATCACTTTTGTACCACAATGAATGTCTGGCAAAAAATAGTAAATTTCAATGCAAGCCGTTCTGAAACCAATCGGCAAATTACTCAAAATGCTTAACTCGCCGAGAAAATCACTTTTGTTCCACAATGAATGCCTGGCAAAAAATAGTTAATTGTGATGCAAGCCTTTCTGAAATCAATCGGCAAATTACTCAAAATGCTTAACTCGTGGAGAAAATCACCTTTTTCCCACAATGAATGTCTGGCAAAAAATAGTAAATTTCAATGCAAGCCGTTCTGAAACGAATCGGCAAATTGCTCAAAATGCTTATCTCGCCGAGAAAATCACTTTTGTTCCACAATGAATGCCTGGCAAAAAATAGTTAATTGTGATGCAAGCCGTTCTGAAATCAATCGGCAAATTACTCAAATTGCTTAAATCGCCGAGAAAATCACCTTTTTCCCACAATGAATGTCTGGCAAAAAATAGTAAATTTCAATGCAAGCCGTTCTGAAAGGAATCTGCAAATTACTCAAAATGCTGAACTCGCCGAAAAAAAATCACTTTTGTTCCACAATGAATGCCTGGCAAAAAATAGTTAATTGTGATGCAAGCCGGTCTGAAACCAATCGGCAAATTGCTGAAAATGCTGAACTCGCCGAGAAAGTCACTTTGGTTCCACAATGAATGTCTGGCAAAAAATAGTTAATTGTATTGCAAGCCGTTCTGAAACGAATGGGCAAATTACTCAAAATACTGAACTCGCCGAGAAAATCACTTTTGTTCCACAATGAATGCCTTGCAAAAAATAGTTAATTGTGATGCAAGCCGTTCTGAAATCAATCGGCAAATTACTCAAAATGCTTAACTCGCCGAGAAAATCACTTTTGTTCCACAATGAATGCCTGGCAAAAAATAGTTAATTGTGATGCAAGCCGTTCTGAAATCAATCGGCAAATTGCTCAAAATGCTTAACTCGCCGAGAAAATCACTTTGGTTCCACAATGAATGTCTGGCAAAAAATAGTTAATTGTATTGCAAGCCGTTCTGAAACGAATCGGCAAATTACTCAAAATGCTTAACTCGCCGAGAAAATCACTTTTGTTCCACAATGAATGCCTTGCAAAAAATAGTTAATTGTGATGCAAGCCGTTCTGAAATCAATCGGCAAATTACTCAAAATGCTTAACTCGTCGAGAAAATCACCTTTTTCCCACAATGAATGTCTTGCAAAAAAGAGTAAATTTCAATGCAAGCCGTTCTGAAACCAATCGGCAATTTGCTCAAAATGCTTAACTCGCCGAGAAAATCACTTTTGTTCCACAATGAATGTCTGGCAAAAAATAGTAAATTTCAATGCAAGCCGTTCAGAAACCAATCGGCAAATTGCTCAAAATGCTTAACTCGCCGTGAAAATCACTTTTGTGCCACAATGAATGTCTGGCAAAAAATAGTAAATTTTAATTCAAGCCGTTCTGAAACCAATCGGTAAATTACTCAAAATGCTTAACTCGCCGAGAAAATCACTTTTGTTCCACAATGAATGCCTGGCAAAAAATAGTTAATTGTGATGCAAGCCGTTCTGAAACCAATCTGCAAATTACTCAAAATGCTTAACTTGCCGAGAACATTACTTTTTTCCCACAATGAATGTCTGGCAAAAAATAGTAAATTTCAATGCAAGCCGTTCTGAAAGCAATCGGGAAATTACTCAAAATGCTTAACTCGCCGAGAAAATCACTTTTGTTGCACAATGAATGCCTGGCAAAAAATAGTTAACTGTGTTGCAAGCCGTTCTGAAACCAATCGGCAAATTATTCAAAATGCTTAACTCGCCGAGAAAATCACTTTTGTTCCACAATGAATGTCTGGCAAAAAATAGTAAATTTCAATGCAAGCCGTTCTGAAACCAATCGGCAAATTGCTCAAAATGCTTAACTCGCCGAGAAAATCACTTTGGTTCCACAATGAATGTCTGGCAAAAAATAGTTAATTGTATTGCAAGCCGTTCTGAAACGAATCGGCAAATTACTCAAAATGCTTAACTCGCCGAGAAAATCACTTTTGTTCCACAATGAATGCCGTGCAAAAAATAGTTAATTGTGATGCAAGCCGTTCTGAAATCAATCGGCAAATTACTCAAAATGCTTAACTCGCCGAGAAAATCACTTTTGTTCCACAATGAATGCCTGGCAAAAAATAGTTAATTGTGATGCAAGCCGTTCTGAAATCAATCGGCAAATTGCTCAAAATGCTTAACTCGCCGAGAAAATCACTTTGGTTCCACAATGAATGTCTGGCAAAAAATAGTTAATTGTATTGCAAGCCGTTCTGAAACGAATCGGCAAATTACTCAAAATGCTTAACTCGCCGAGAAAATCACTTTTGTTCCACAATGAATGCCTGGCAAAAAATAGTTAATTGTGATGCAAGCCGTTCTGAAATCAATCGGCAAATTACTCAAAATGCTTAACTCGTCGAGAAAATCACCTTTTTCCCACAATGAATGTCTTGCAAAAAAGAGTAAATTTCAATGCAAGCCGTTCTGAAACCAATCGGCAATTTGCTCAAAATGCTTAACTCGCCGAGAAAATCACTTTTGTTCCACAATGAATGTCTGGCAAAAAATAGTAAATTTCAATGCAAGCCGTTCAGAAACCAATCGGCAAATTGCTCAAAATGCTTAACTCGCCGTGAAAATCACTTTTGTGCCACAATGAATGTCTGGCAAAAAATAGTAAATTTTAATTCAAGCCGTTCTGAAACCAATCGGTAAATTACTCAAAATGCTTAACTCGCCGAGAAAATCACTTTTGTTCCACAATGAATGTCTGGCAAAAAATAGTTAATTGTATTGCAAGCCGTTCTGAAACGAATCGGCAAATTACTCAAAATGCTTAACTCGCCGAGAAAATCACTTTTGTTCCACAATGAATGCCAGGCAAAAAATAGTTAATTGTGATGCAAGCCGTTCTGAAATCAATCGGCAAATTACTCAAAATGCTTAACTCGTCGAGAAAATCACCTTTTTCCCACAATGAATGTCTTGCAAAAAAGAGTAAATTTCAATGCAAGCCGTTCTGAAACGAATCGGCAATTTGCTCAAAATGCTTAACTCGCCGAGAAAATCACTTTTGTTCCACAATGAATGTCTGGCAAAAAATAGTAAATTTCAATGCAAGCCGTTCAGAAACCAATCGGCAAATTGCTCAAAATGCTTAACTCGCCGTGAAAATCACTTTTGTGCCACAATGAATGTCTGGCAAAAAATAGTAAATTTTAATTCAAGCCGTTCTGAAACCAATCGGTAAATTACTCAAAATGCTTAACTCGCCGAGAAAATCACTTTTGTTCCACAATGAATGCCTGGCAAAAAATAGTTAATTGTGATGCAAGCCGTTCTGAAACCAATCTGCAAATTACTCAAAATGCTTAACTCGCCGAGAACATTACTTTTTTCCCACAATGAATGTCTGGCAAAAAATAGTAAATTTCAATGCAAGCCGTTCTGAAAGCAATCGGCAAATTACTCAAAATGCTTAACTCGCCGAGAAAATCACTTTTGTTGCACAATGAATGCCTGGCAAAAAATAGTGAACTGTGTTGCAAGCCGTTCTGAAACCAATCGGCAAATTATTCAAAATGCTTAACTCGCCGAGAAAATCACTTTTGTTCCACAATGAATGTCTGGCAAAAAATAGTAAATTTCAATGCAAGCCGTTCTGAAACCAATCGCCAAATTGCTCAAAATGCTTAACTCGCCGAGAAAATCACTTTGGTTCCACAATGAATGTCTGGCAAAAAATAGTTAATTGTATTGCAAGCCGTTCTGAAACGAATCGGCAAATTACTCAAAATGCTTAACTCGCCGAGAAAATCACTTTTGTTCCACAATGAATGCCTGGCAAAAAATAGTTAATTGTGATGCAAGCCGTTCTGAAATCAATCGGCAAATTACTCAAAATGCTTAACTCGTCGAGAAAATCACCTTTTTCCCACAATGAATGTCTGGCAAAAAATAGTAAATTTCAATGCAAGCCGTTCTGAAACCAATCGGCAATTTGCTCAAAATGCTTAACTCGCCGAGAAAATCACTTTTGTTCCACAATGAATGTCTGGCAAAAAATAGTAAATTTCAATGCAAGCCGTTCAGAAACGAATCGGCAAATTGCTCAAAATGCTTAACTCGCCGTGAAAATCACTTTTGTGCCACAATGAATGTCTGGCAAAAAATAGTAAATTTTAATTCAAGCCGTTCTGAAACCAATCGGTAAATTACTCAAAATGCTTAACTCGCCGAGAAAATCACTTTTGTTCCACAATGAATGCCTGGCAAAAAATAGTTAATTGTGATGCAAGCCGTTCTGAAACCAATCTGCAAATTACTCAAAATGCTTAACTCGCCGAGAACATTACTTTTTTCCCACAATGAATGTCTGGCAAAAAATAGTAAATTTCAATGCAAGCCGTTCTGAAAGCAATCGGCAAATTACTCAAAATGCTTAACTCGCCGAGAAAATCACTTTTGTTGCACAATGAATGCCTGGCAAAAAATAGTTAACTGTGTTGCAAGCCGTTCTGAAACCAATCGGCAAATTATTCAAAATGCTTAACTCGCCGAGAAAATCACTTTTGTTCCACAATGAATGTCTGGCAAAAAATAGTAAATTTCAATGCAAGCCGTTCTGAAACCAATCGGCAAATTACTCAAAATGCTTAACTCGCCGAGAAAATCACTTTTGTTCCACAATGAATGCCTGGCAAAAAATAGTTAATTGTGATGCTAGCCGTTCTGAAATCAATCGGCAAATTACTCAAATTGCTTAACTCGCCGAGAAAATCACCTTTTTCCCACAATGAATGTCTGGCAAAAAATAGTAAATTTCAATGCAAGCCGTTCTGAAAGCAATCTGCAAATTACTCAAAATGCTTAACTCGCCGAAAAAAATCACTTTTGTTCCACGATGAATGCCTGGCAAAAAATAGTTAATTGTGATGCAAGCCGTTCTCAAACCAATCGACAAATTGCTCAAAATGCTTAACTCGCCGAGAAAGTCACTTTGGTTCCACAATGAATGCCAGGCAAAAAATAGTTAATTGTATTGCAAGCCGTTCTGAAACGAATCGGCAAATTACTCAAATTGCTTAACTCGCCGAGAAAATCACCTTTTTCCCACAATGAATGTCTTGCAAAAAATAGTAAATTTCAATGCAAGCCGTTCTGAAACCAATCGGCAATTTACTCAAAATGCTTAACTCGCCGAGAAAATCACTTTTGTTCCACAATGAATGCCTGGCAAAAAATAGTTAATTGTGATGCAAGCCGTTCTGAAATCAATCGGCAAATTACTCAAATTGCTTAACTCGCCGAGAAAATCACCTTTTTCCCACAATGAATGTCTGGCAAAAAATAGTAAATTTCAATGCAAGCCGTTCTGAAAGCAATCTGCAAATTACTCAAAATGCTTAACTCGCCGAAAAAATCACTTTTGTTCCACAATGAATGCCTGGCAAAAAATAGTTACTTGTGATGCAAGCCGGTCTGAAACCAATCGGCAAATTGCTGAAAATGCTGAACTCGCCGAGAAAGTCACTTTGGTTCCACAATGAATGTCTGGCAAAAAATAGTTAATTGTATTGCAAGCCGTTCTGAAACGAATCGGCAAATTACTCAAAATGCTTATCTCGCCGAGAAAATCACTTTTGTTCCACAATGAATGCCTTGCAGAAAATAGTTAATTGCGATGCAAGCCGTTCTGAAATCAATCGGCAAATTGCTCAAAATGCTTAACTCGCCGAGAAAATCACTTTTGTTGCACAATGAATGCCTGGCAAAAAATAGTTAACTGTGTTGCAAGCCGTTCTGAAACCAATCGGCAAATTATTCAAAATGCTTAACTCGCCGAGAAAATCACTTTTGTTCCACAATGAATGTCTGGCAAAAAATAGTAAATTTCAATGCAAGCCGTTCTGAAACCAATCGGCAAATTACTCAAAATGCTTAACTCGCCGAGAAAATCACTTTTGTTCCACAATGAATGCCTGGCAAAAAATAGTTAATTGTGATGCTAGCCGTTCTGAAATCAATCGGCAAATTACTCAAATTGCTTAACTCGCCGAGAAAATCACCTTTTTCCCACAATGAATGTCTGGCAAAAAATAGTAAATTTCAATGCAAGCCGTTCTGAAAGCAATCTGCAAATTACTCAAAATGCTTAACTCGCCGAAAAAAATCACTTTTGTTCCACGATGAATGCCTGGCAAAAAATAGTTAATTGTGATGCAAGCCGTTCTCAAACCAATCGACAAATTGCTCAAAATGCTTAACTCCCCGTGAAAATCACTTTTGTTCCACAATAAATGCCTGGCAAAAAATAGTTAATTGTGATGCAAACCGTTCTGAAATCAATCGGCAAATTACTCAAAATGCTTAACTCGCCGAGAAAGTCACTTTGGTTCCACAATGAATGTCTGGCAAAAAATAGTAAATTTCAATGCAAGCCGTTCTGAAACCAATCGGCAAATTACTCAAAATGCTTAACTCGCCGAGAAAATCACCTTTTTCCCACAATGAATGTCTGGCAAAAAATAGTAAATTTCAATGCAAGCCGTTCTGAAACCAGTCGGCAAATTACTCAAAATGCTTAACTCGCCGAGAAAATCACTTTTGTTCCACAATGAATGCCTGGCAAAAAATAGTTAATTGTGATGCAAGCCGTTCTGAAATCAATCGGCAAATTACTCAAAATGCTTAACTCGCCGAGAAAATCACCTATTTCCCACAATGAATGTCTGGCAAAAAATAGTAAATTTCAATGCAAGCCGTTCTGAAACCAATCAGCAAATTGCTCAAAATGCTTAACTCGCCGAGAAAGTCACTTTGGTTCCACAATGAATGTCTGGCAAAAAATAGTAAATTTCAATGCAAGCCGTTCTGAAACCAATCGGCAAATTACTCAAAATGCTTAACTCGCCGAGAAAATCACTTTTGTTCCACAATGAATGCCTGGCAAAAAATAGTAAATTTCAATGCAAGCCGTTCGGAAACCAATCGGCAAATTGATCAAAATGCTTAACTCCCCGTGAAAATCACTTTTGTTCCACAGTGAATGTCTGGCAAAAAATAGTAAATTTCAATGCAAGCCGTTCTGAAACCAATCGGCAAATTACTCAAAACGCTTAACTCGCCGAGAAAATCACTTTTGTTCCACAATGAATGCCTGGCAAAAAATAGTTAATTGTGATGCAAGCCGTTCTGAAGCCAATCGGCAAATTACTCAAAATGCTTAACTCGCCGAGAAAATCACCTATTTCCCACAATGAATGTCTGGCAAAAAATAGTAAATTTCAATGCAAGCCGTTCTGAAACCAATCGGCAAATTGCTCAAAATACTTAACTCCCCGTGAAAATCACTTTTGTTCCACAATGAATGTCTGGCAAAAAATAGTAAACTTCAATGCAAGCCGTTCTGAAACCAATCGGCAAATTACTCAAAATGCTTAACTCGCCGAGAAAATCACTTTTGTTCCACAATGAATGCCTGGCAAAAAATAGTTAATTGTGATGCAAACCGTTCTGAAATCAATCGGCAAATTACTCAAAATGCTTAACTCGCCGAGAAAGTCACTTTGGTTCCACAATGAATGTCTGGCAAAAAATAGTAAATTTCAATGCAAGCCGTTCTGAAACCAATCGGCAAATTACTCAAAATGCTTAACTCGCCGAGAAAATCACCTTTTTCCCACAATGAATGTCTGGCAAAAAATAGTAAATTTCAATGCAAGCCGTTCTGAAACCAGTCGGCAAATTACTCAAAATGCTTAACTCGCCGAGAAAATCACTTTTGTTCCACAATGAATGCCTGGCAAAAAATAGTTAATTGTGATGCAAGCCGTTCTGAAATCAATCGGCAAATTGCTCAAGATGCTTAACTCGCCGAGAAAATCACTTTTGTTCCACAATGAATGTCTGGCAAAAAATAGTAAATTTCAATGCAAGCCGTTCTGAAACCAATCGGCAAATTTCTCAAAATGCTTAACTCCCCGTGAAAATCACTTTTGTTCCACAATGAATGTCTGGCAAAAAATAGTAAATTTCAATGCAAGCCGTTCTGAAACCAATCGGCAAATTGCTCAAAATGCTTAACTCGCCGAGAAAATCAATTTTGTTCCACAATGAATGCCTGGCAAAAAATAGTTAATTGTGTTGCAAGCCGTTCTGAAACCAATCGGCAAATTACTCAAAATGCTTAACTCGCCGAGAAAATCACTTTTGTTCCATAATGAATGCCTGGTTAAAAAATAGTTAATTGTGATGCAAGCCGTTCTGAAATCAATCGGCAAATTACTCAAAATGCTTAACTCGCCGAGAAAATCACTTTTGTTCCACAATGAATGTCTGGCAAAAAATAGTAAATTTCAATGCAAGCCGTTCGGAAACCAATCGGCAAATTGATCAAAATGCTTAACTCGCCGAGAAAGTCACTTTGGTTCCACAATGAATGTCTGGCAAAAAATAGTAAATTTCAATGCAAGCCGTTCTGAAACCAATCGGCAAATTACTCAAAATGCTTAACTCGCCGAGAAAATCACCTTTTTCCCACAATGAATGTCTGGCAAAAAATAGTAAATTTCAATGCAAGCCGTTCTGAAACCAATCGGCAAATTGATCAAAATGCTTAACTCCCCGTGAAAATCACTTTTGTTCCACAATAAATGCCTGGCAAAAAATAGTTAATTGTGATGCAAACCGTTCTGAAATCAATCGGCAAATTACTCAAAATGCTTAACTCGCCGAGAAAGTCACTTTGGTTCCACAATGAATGTCTGGCAAAAAATAGTAAATTTCAATGCAAGCCGTTCTGAAACCAATCGGCAAATTACTCAAAATGCTTAACTCGCCGAGAAAATCACCTTTTTCCCACAATGAATGTCTGGCAAAAAATAGTAAATTTCAATGCAAGCCGTTCTGAAACCAGTCGGCAAATTACTCAAAATGCTTAACTCGCCGAGAAAATCACTTTTGTTCCACAATGAATGCCTGGCAAAAAATAGTTAATTGTGATGCAAGCCGTTCTGAAATCAATCGGCAAATTACTCAAAATGCTTAACTCGCCGAGAAAATCACCTATTTCCCACAATGAATGTCTGGCAAAAAATAGTAAATTTCAATGCAAGCCGTTCTGAAACCAATCAGCAAATTGCTCAAAATGCTTAACTCGCCGAGAAAGTCACTTTGGTTCCACAATGAATGTCTGGCAAAAAATAGTAAATTTCAATGCAAGCCGTTCTGAAACCAATCGGCAAATTACTCAAAATGCTTAACTCGCCGAGAAAATCACTTTTGTTCCACAATGAATGCCTGGCAAAAAATAGTTAATTGTGATGCAAGCCGTTCTGAAATCAATCGGCAAATTGCTCAAGATGCTTAACTCGCCGAGAAAATCACTTTTGTTCCACAATGAATGTCTGGCAAAAAATAGTAAATTTCAATGCAAGCCGTTCTGAAACCAATCGGCAAATTTCTCAAAATGCTTAACTCCCCGTGAAAATCACTTTTGTTCCACAATGAATGTCTGGCAAAAAATAGTAAATTTCAATGCAAGCCGTTCTGAAACCAATCGGCAAATTGCTCAAAATGCTTAACTCGCCGAGAAAATCAATTTTGTTCCACAATGAATGCCTGGCAAAAAATAGTTAATTGTGTTGCAAGCCGTTCTGAAACCAATCGGCAAATTACTCAAAATGCTTAACTCGCCGAGAAAATCACTTTTGTTCCATAATGAATGCCTGGTTAAAAAATAGTTAATTGTGATGCAAGCCGTTCTGAAATCAATCGGCAAATTACTCAAAATGCTTAACTCGCCGAGAAAATCACTTTTGTTCCACAAATAATGTCTGGCAAAAAATAGTAAATTTCAATGCAAGCCGTTCTGAAACCAATCGGCAAATTGATCAAAATGCTTAACTCGCCGAGAAAGTCACTTTGGTTCCACAATGAATGTCTGGCAAAAAATAGTAAATTTCAATGCAAGCCGTTCTGAAACCAATCGGCAAATTACTCAAAATGCTTAACTCGCCGAGAAAATCACCTTTTTCCCACAATGAATGTCTGGCAAAAAATAGTAAATTTCAATGCAAGCCGTTCTGAAACCAGTCGGCAAATTACTCAAAATGCTTAACTCGCCGAGCAAATCACTTTTGTTCCACAATGAATGCCTGGCAAACAATAGTTAATTGTGATGCAAGCCGTTCTGAAATCAATCGGCAAATTACTCAAAATGCTTAACTCGCCGAGAAAATCACCTATTTCCCACAATGAATGTCTGGCAAAAAATAGTAAATTTCAATGCAAGCCGTTCTGAAACCAATCGGCAAATTGCTCAAAATGCTTAACTCCCCGTGAAAATCACTTTTGTTCCACAATGAGTGTCTGGCAAAAAATAGTAAATTTTAATGCAATCCGTTCTGAAACCAATCGGCAAACTTCTCAAAATGCTTAACTCGCCGAGAAAATCACATTTGTTCCACAATGAATGCCTGGCAAAAAATAGTTAATTGTGATGCAAGCCGTTCTGAAATCAATCGGGAAATTACTCAAAATGCTTAACTCGCCGAGAAAATCACCTTTTTCCCCTCAATGAATGTCTTGCAAAAAATAGTAAATTTCAATGCAAGCCGTTCAGAAACCAATCGGCAAATTGCTCAAAATGCTTAACTCGCCGTGAAAATTACTTTTTTCCCACAATGAATGTCTGGCAAAAAATAGTAAATTTCAATGCAAGCCGTTCTGAAAGCAATCGGCAAATTACTCAAAATGCTTAACTCGACGAGTAAATCACTTTTGTTCCACAATGAATGCCTGGCAAAAAATAGTTAATTGTGATGCAAGCCGTTCTGAAACCAATCGGCAAATTACTCAAAATGCTTAACTCGCCGAGAAAATTACTTTATCCCACAATGAATGTCTGGCAAAAAATAGTAAATTTCAATGCAAGCCGTTCTGAAAGCAATCGGCAACATAATGAAAATACTTAATTCGCCGAGAAAATCACTTTTGTTCCACAATGAATGCCTGGCAAAAAATAGTTAATTGTGATGCAAGCCGTTCTGAAATCAATCGGCAAATTACTCAAAATGCTTAACTCGCCGAGAAAATCACTTTTGTTCCACAATGAATGCCTGGCAAAAAATAGTAAATTTCAATGCAAGCCGTTCTGAAACCAATCGGCAAATTGATCAAAATGCTTAACTCCCCGTGAAAATCACTTTTGTTCCACAGTGAATGTCTGGCAAAAAATAGTAAATTTCAATGCAAGCCGTTCTGAAACCAATCGGCAAATTACTCAAAATGCTTAACTCGCCGAGAAAATCACCTATTTCCCACAATGAATGTCTGGCAAAAAATAGTAAATTTCAATGCAAGCCGTTCTGAAACCAATCAGCAAATTGCTCAAAATGCTTAACTCGCCGAGAAAGTCACTTTGGTTCCACAATGAATGTCTGGCAAAAAATAGTAAATTTCAATGCAAGCCGTTCTGAAACCAATCGGCAAATTACTCAAAATGCTTAACTCGCCGAGAAAATCACTTTTGTTCCACAATGAATGCCTGGCAAAAAATAGTTAATTGTGATGCAAGCCGTTCTGAAATCAATCGGCAAATTGCTCAAGATGCTTAACTCGCCGAGAAAATCACTTTTGTTCCACAATGAATGTCTGGCAAAAAATAGTAAATTTCAATGCAAGCCGTTCTGAAACCAATCGGCAAATTTCTCAAAATGCTTAACTCCCCGTGAAAATCACTTTTGTTCCACAATGAATGTCTGGCAAAAAATAGTAAATTTCAATGCAAGCCGTTCTGAAACCAATCGGCAAATTGCTCAAAATGCTTAACTCGCCGAGAAAATCAATTTTGTTCCACAATGAATGCCTGGCAAAAAATAGTTAATTGTGTTGCAAGCCGTTCTGAAACCAATCGGCAAATTACTCAAAATGCTTAACTCGCCGAGAAAATCACTTTTGTTCCATAATGAATGCCTGGTTAAAAAATAGTTAATTGTGATGCAAGCCGTTCTGAAATCAATCGGCAAATTACTCAAAATGCTTAACTCGCCGAGAAAATCACTTTTGTTCCACAAATAATGTCTGGCAAAA
The DNA here is from genome assembly GCF_047496885.1 of Scyliorhinus torazame. Taxonomy (NCBI): domain Eukaryota; kingdom Metazoa; phylum Chordata; class Chondrichthyes; order Carcharhiniformes; family Scyliorhinidae; genus Scyliorhinus; species Scyliorhinus torazame. Next base: position 149,469,216 of record NC_092720.1, on the reverse strand, counting down.
AATAGTAAATTTCAATGCAAGCCGTTCTGAAACCAATCGGCAAATTGATCAAAATGCTTAACTCGCCGAGAAAGTCACTTTGGTTCCACAATGAATGTCTGGCAAAAAATAGTAAATTTCAATGCAAGCCGTTCTGAAACCAATCGGCAAATTACTCAAAATGCTTAACTCGCCGAGAAAATCACCTTTTTCCCACAATGAATGTCTGGCAAAAAATAGTAAATTTCAATGCAAGCCGTTCTGAAACCAGTCGGCAAATTACTCAAAATGCTTAACTCGCCGAGCAAATCACTTTTGTTCCACAATGAATGCCTGGCAAACAATAGTTAATTGTGATGCAAGCCGTTCTGAAATCAATCGGCAAATTACTCAAAATGCTTAACTCGCCGAGAAAATCACCTATTTCCCACAATGAATGTCTGGCAAAAAATAGTAAATTTCAATGCAAGCCGTTCTGAAACCAATCGGCAAATTGCTCAAAATGCTTAACTCCCCGTGAAAATCACTTTTGTTCCACAATGAGTGTCTGGCAAAAAATAGTAAATTTTAATGCAATCCGTTCTGAAACCAATCGGCAAACTTCTCAAAATGCTTAACTCGCCGAGAAAATCACATTTGTTCCACAATGAATGCCTGGCAAAAAATAGTTAATTGTGATGCAAGCCGTTCTGAAATCAATCGGGAAATTACTCAAAATGCTTAACTCGCCGAGAAAATCACCTTTTTCCCCTCAATGAATGTCTTGCAAAAAATAGTAAATTTCAATGCAAGCCGTTCAGAAACCAATCGGCAAATTGCTCAAAATGCTTAACTCGCCGTGAAAATTACTTTTTTCCCACAATGAATGTCTGGCAAAAAATAGTAAATTTCAATGCAAGCCGTTCTGAAAGCAATCGGCAAATTACTCAAAATGCTTAACTCGACGAGTAAATCACTTTTGTTCCACAATGAATGCCTGGCAAAAAATAGTTAATTGTGATGCAAGCCGTTCTGAAACCAATCGGCAAATTACTCAAAATGCTTAACTCGCCGAGAAAATTACTTTATCCCACAATGAATGTCTGGCAAAAAATAGTAAATTTCAATGCAAGCCGTTCTGAAAGCAATCGGCAACATAATGAAAATACTTAATTCGCCGAGAAAATCACTTTTGTTCCACAATGAATGCCTGGCAAAAAATAGTTAATTGTGATGCAAGCCGTTCTGAAATCAATCGGCAAATTACTCAAAATGCTTAACTCGCCGAGAAAATCACTTTTGTTCCACAATGAATGCCTGGCAAAAAATAGTAAATTTCAATGCAAGCCGTTCTGAAACCAATCGGCAAATTGATCAAAATGCTTAACTCCCCGTGAAAATCACTTTTGTTCCACAGTGAATGTCTGGCAAAAAATAGTAAATTTCAATGCAAGCCGTTCTGAAACCAATCGGCAAATTACTCAAAACGCTTAACTCGCCGAGAAAATCACTTTTGTTCCACAATGAATGCCTGGCAAAAAATAGTTAATTGTGATGCAAGCCGTTCTGAAGCCAATCGGCAAATTACTCAAAATGCTTAACTCGCCGAGAAAATCACTTTTGTTCCATAATGAATGCCTGGTAAAAAATAGTTAATTGTGATGCAAGCCGTTCTGAAATCAATCGGCAAATTACTCAAAATGCTTAACTCGCCGAGAAAATCACTTTTGTTCCACAATGAATGTCTGGCAAAAAATAGTAAATTTCAATGCAAGCCGTTCTGAAACCAATCGGCAAATTGATCAAAATGCTTAACTCCCCGTGAAAATCACTTTTGTTCCACAATGAATGCCTGGCAAAAAATAGTTAATTGTGATGCAAACCGTTCTGAAATCAATCGGCAAATTACTCAAAATGCTTAACTCGCCGAGAAAGTCACTTTGGTTCCACAATGAATGTCTGGCAAAAAATAGTAAATTTCAATGCAAGCCGTTCTGAAACCAATCGGCAAATTGCTCAAAATGCTTAACTCGCCGAGAAAATTACTTTATCCCACAATGAATGTCTGGCAAAAAATAGTAAATTTCAATGCAAGCCGTTCTGAAAGCAATCGGCAACTTACTGAAAATACTTAACTCGCCGAGTAAATCACTTTTGTTCCACAATGAATGCCTGGCAAAAAATAGTTAATTGTGATGCAAGCCGTTCTGAAATCAATCGGCAAATTACTCAAAATGCTTAACTCGCCGAGAAAATCACTTTTGTTCCACAATGAATGCCTGGCAAAAAATAGTAAATTTCAATGCAAGCCGTTCGGAAACCAATCGGCAAATTGATCAAAATGCTTAACTCCCCGTGAAAATCACTTTTGTTCCACAGTGAATGTCTGGCAAAAAATAGTAAATTTCAATGCAAGCCTTTCTGAAACCAATCGGCAAATTACTCAAAACGCTTAACTCGCCGAGAAAATCACTTTTGTTCCACAATGAATGCCTGGCAAAAAATAGTTAATTGTGATGCAAGCCGTTCTGAAGCCAATCGGCAAATTACTCAAAATGCTTAACTCGCCGAGAAAATCACCTATTTCCCACAATGAATGTCTGGCAAAAAATAGTAAATTTCAATGCAAGCCGTTCTGAAACCAATCGGCAAATTACTCAAAATGCTTAACTCGCCGAGAAAATCACTTTTGTTCCACAATGAATGCCTGGCAAAAAATAGTTAATTGTGATGCAAACCGTTCTGAAATCAATCGGCAAATTACTCAAAATACTTAACTCCCCGTGAAAATCACTTTTGTTCCACAATGAATGTCTGGCAAAAAATAGTAAACTTCAATGCAAGCCGTTCTGAAACCAATCGGCAAATTACTCAAAATGCTTAACTCGCCGAGAAAATCACTTTTGTTCCACAATGAATGCCTGGCAAAAAAATAGTTAATTGTGATGCAAGCCGTTCTGAAATCAATCGGCAAATAACTCAAATTGCTTAACTCGCCGAGAAAATCACCTTTTTCCCACAATGAATGTCTGGCAAAAAATAGTAAATTTCAATGCAAGCCGTTCTGAAACCAATCGGCAAATTACTCAAAATGCTTAACTCCCCGTGAAAATCACTTTTGTTCCACAATGAATGTCTGGCAAAAAATAGTTAATTGTGATGCAAGCCGTTCTGAAACCAATCGGCAAATTGCTCAAAATGCTTATGAAACCAATCGGCAAATTGTTCAAAATGCTTAACTCGCTTTTGTTCCACAATGAATGTCTGGCAAAAAATAGCAAATTTTAATGCAAGGTGTTCTGAAACCAATCGGTAAATTACTGAAAATGCTTAACTCGCAGGGAAAATCACTTTTTTCCCACAATGAATGTCTGGCAAAATATAGTTAATTGTGATGCAAGCCGTTCTGAAACTAATCGGCAAATTACTCAAAATGCTTAACTCGCCGAGAAAATCACTTTTGTTCCACAATGAATGCCTGGCAAAAAATAGTAAATTTCAATGCAAGCCGTTCTGAAAGCAATCGGCAAATTACTCAAAATGCTTAACTCGCCGAGAAAATCACTTTGTTCCACAATGAATGCCTGGCAAAAAATAGTTAACTGTGTTGCAAGCCGTTCTGGAACCAATCGGCAAATTATTCAAAATGCTTAACTCGCCGAGAAAATCACTTTTGTTCCACAATGAATGTCTGGCAAAAAATAGTAAACTTCAATGCAAGCCGTTCTGAAACCAATCGGCAAATTACTCAAAATGCTTAACTCGCCGAGAAAATCACTTTTGTTCCACAATGAATGCCTGGCAAAAAATAGTTAATTGCGATGCAAGCCGTTCTGAAATCAATCGGCAAATAATTCAAATTGCTTAACTCGCCGAGAAAATCACCTTTTTCCCACAATGAATGTCTGGCAAAAAATAGTAAATTTCAGTGCAAGCCGTTCTGAAACCAATCGGCAAATTGCTCAAAATGCTTAACTCCCCGTGAAAATCACTTTTGTTCCACAATGAATGTCTGGCAAAAAATAGTAAATTTTAATGCAATCCGTTCTGAAACCAATCGGCAAACTACTCAAAATGCTTAACTCGCCGAGAAAATCACATTCGATCATCAATGAATGCCTGGCAAAAAATAGTTAATTGTGATGCAAGCCGTTCTGAAATCAATCGGGAAATTACTCAAAATGCTTAACTCGCCGAGAAAATCACCTTTTTCCCCCTCAATGAATGTCTTGCAAAAAATAGTAAATTTCAATGCACGCCGTTCAGAAACCAATCGGCAAATTGCTCAAAATGCTTAACTCGCCGTGAAAATTACTTTTGTTCCACAATGAATGCCTGGCAAAAAATAGTTAATTGTGATGCAAGCCGTTCTGAAACCAATCGGCAAATTACTCAAAATGCTTAACTCGCCGAGAAAATTACTTTATCCCACAATGAATGTCTGGCAAAAAATAGTAAATTTCAATGCAAGCCGTTCTGAAAGCAATCGGCAACTTACTGAAAATGCTTAACTCGCCGAGAAAATCACTTTTGTTCCACAATGAATGCCTGTCAAAAAATAGTTAATTGTGATGCAAGCCGTTCTGAAACCAATCGGTAAATTACTCAAAATGCTTAACTCGCCGAGAAAATCACTTTTGTTCCACAATGAATGCTTGCAAAATATAGTTAATTGTGATGCAAGCCGTTCTGAAATCAATCGGCAAATTACTCAAAATGCTTAACACGCCAAGAAAATCACCTTTTTCCCACAATGAATGTCTGGCAAAAAAGAGTAAATTTCAATGCAAGCCGTTCTGAAACCAATCGGCAAATTGCTCAAAATGCTTAACTCGCTTTTTTCCCACAATGAATGTCTGGCAAAAAATAGTTAATTGTGATGCAAGCCGTTCTGAAACTAATCGGCAAATTACTCAAAATGCTTAACTCGCAGGGAAAATCACTTTTTTCCCACAATGAATGTCTGGCAAAATATAGTTAATTGTGATGCAAGCCGTTCTGAAACTAATCGGCAAATTACTCAAAATGCTTAACTCGCCGAGAAAATCACTTTTGTTCCACACTGAATGCCTGGCAAAAAATAGCAAATTTCAATGCAAGCCGTTCTGAAAGCAATCGGCAAATTACTCAAAATGCTTAACTCGCCGAGAAAATCACTTTGTTCCACAATGAATGCCTGGCAAAAAATAGTTAACTGTGTTGCAAGCCGTTCTGGAACCAATCGGCAAATTATTCAAAATGCTTAACTCGCCGAGAAAATCACCTTTTTCCCCTCAATGAATGTCTTGCAAAAAATAGTAAATTTCAATGCAAGCCGTTCAGAAACCAATCGGCAAATTACTCAAAATGCTTAACTCGCCGAGAAAATCACTTTTGTTCCACAATGAATGCCTTGCAAAAAATAGTTAATTGTGATGCAAGCCGTTCTGAAACCAATCGGCAAATTACTCAAAATGCTTAACTCGCCGAGAAAATCACTTTTGTTCCACAATGAATGCCTGGCAAAAAACAGTTAATGGTGATGCAAGCCGTTCTGAAATCAATCGGCAAATTACTCAAATTGCTTAACTCGCTGAGAAAATCACCTTTTTCCCACAATGAATGTCTGGCAAAAAATTGTAAATTTCAATGCAAGCCGTTCTCAAAGCAATCTGCAAATTACTCAAAATGCTTAACTCGCCGAAAAAATCACTTTTGTTCCACAATGAATGCCTGGCAAAAAATAGTAAATTTCATTGCAAGCCGTTCTGAAAGCAATCGGCAACTTACTCAAAATGCTTAACTCGCCGAGAAAATCACTTTTGCTCCACAATGAATGCCTGGTAAAAAACAGTTAATTGTGATGCAAGCCGTTCTGAAATCGATCGGCATATTACTCAAATTGCTTAACTCGCCGAGAAAATCACCTTTTTCCCACAATGAATGTCTGGCAAAAAATAGTAAATTTCAATGCAAGCCGTTCTGAAAGCAATCTGCAAATTACTCAAAATGCTTAACTCGCCGAGAAAATCACTTTTGTTCCACAATGAATGCCTGGCAAAAAATAGTTAATTGCGATGCAAGCCGTTCTGAAATCAATCGGCAAATAACTCAAATTGCTTAACTCGCCGAGAAAATCACCTTTTTCCCACAATGAATGTCTGGCAAAAAATAGTAAATTTCAATGCAAGCCGTTCTGAAACCAATCGGCAAATTGCTCAAAATGCTTAACTCCCCGTGAAAATCACTTTTGTTCCACAATGAATGTCTGGCAAAAAATAGTAAATTTTAATGCAATCCGTTCTGAAACCAATCGGCAAACTACTCAAAATGCTTAACTCGCCGAGAAAATCACATTTGTTCCACAATGAATGCCTGGCAAAAAATAGTTAATTGTGATGCAAGCCGTTCTGAAATCAATCGGGAAATTACTCAAAATGCTTAACTCGCCGAGAAAATCACCTTTTTCCCCCTCAATGAATGTCTTGCAAAAAATAGTAAATTTCAATGCACGCCGTTCAGAAACCAATCGGCAAATTGCTCAAAATGCTTAACTCGCCGTGAAAATTACTTTTTTCCCACAATGAATGTCTGAAAAAAAATAGTAAATTTCAATGCAAGCCGTTCTGAAAGCAATCGGCAAATTACTCAAAATGCTTAACTCGCCGAGTAAATCACTTTTGTTCCACAATGAATGCCTGGCAAAAAATAGTTAATTGTGATGCAAGCCGTTCTGAAACCAATCGGCAAATTACTCAAAATGCTTAACTCGCCGAGAAAATTACTTTATCCCACAATGAATGTCTGGCAAAAAATAGTATATTTCAATGCAAGCCGTTCTGAAAGCAATCGGCAACTTACTGAAAATGCTTAACTCGCCGAGAAAATCACTTTTGTTCCACAATGAATGCCTGTCAAAAAATAGTTAATTGTGATGCAAGCCGTTCTGAAACCAATCGGTAAATCACTCAAAATGCTTAACTCGCCGAGAAAATCACTTTTGTTCCACAATGAATGCTTGCAAAATATAGTTAATTGTGATGCAAGCCGTTCTGAAATTAATCGGCAAATTACTCAAAATGCTTAACACGCCAAGAAAATCACCTTTTTCCCACAATGAATGTCTGGCAAAAAAGAGTAAATTTCAATGCAAGCCGTTCTGAAACCAATCGGCAAATTGCTCAAAATGCTTAACTCGCTTTTTTCCCACAATGAATGTCTGGCAAAAAATAGTTAATTGTGATGCAAGCCGTTCTGAAACTAATCGGCAAATTACTCAAAATGCTTAACTCGCAGGGAAAATCACTTTTTTCCCACAATGAATGTCTGGCAAAATATAGTTAATTGTGATGCAAGCCGTTCTGAAACTAATCGGCAAATTACTCAAAATGCTTAACTCGCCGAGAAAATCACTTTTGTTCCACAATGAATGCCTGGCAAAAAATAGTAAATTTCAATGCAAGCCGTTCTGAAACCAATCGGCAAATTACTCAAAATGCTTAACTCGCCGAGAAAATCACTTTTGTTCCACAATGAATGCCTGGCAAAAAATAGTTAATTGTGATGCAAGCCGTTCTGAAATCAATCGGCAAATAACTCAAATTGCTTAACTCGCCGAGAAAATCACCTTTTTCCCTCAATGAATGTCTGGCAAAAAATAGTAAATTTCAATGCAAGCCGTTCTGAAACCAATCGGCAAATTGCTCAAAATGCTTAACTCCCCGTGAAAATCACTTTTGTTCCACAATGAATGTCTGGCAAAAAATAGTAAATTTTAATGCAATCCGTTCTGAAACCAATCGTTAAACTACTCAAAATGCTTAACTCGCCGAGAAAATCACATTTGTTCCACAATGAATGCCTGGCAAAAAATAGTTAATTGTGATGCAAGCCGTTCTGAAATCAATCGGGAAATTACTCAAAATGCTTAACTCGCCGAGAAAATCACCTTTTTCCCCCTCAATGAATGTCTTGCAAAAAATAGTAAATTTCAATGCAAGCCGTTCAGAAACCAATCGGCAAATTGCTCAAAATGCTTAACTCGCCGTGAAAATTACTTTTATCCCACAATGAATGACTGGCAAACAATAGTAAATTTCAATGCAAGCCGTTCTGAAACCAATCGGCAAATTACTCAAAATGCTTAACTCGCCGAGAAAATCACTTTTGTTCCACAATGAATGCCTGGCAAAAAACAGTTAATGGTGATGCAAGCCGTTCTGAAATCAATCGGCAAATTACTCAAATTGTTTAACTCGCTGAGAAAATCACCTTTTTCCCACAATGAATGTCTGGCAAAAAATTGTAAATTTCAATGCAAGCCGTTCTCAAAGCAATCTGCAAATTAGTCAAAATGCTTAACTCGCCGAAAAAATCACTTTTGTTCCACAATGAATGCCTGGCAAAAAATAGTAAATTTCAATGCAAGCCGTTCTGAAAGCAATCGGCAACTTACTCAAAATGCTTAACTCGCCGAGAAAATCACTTTTGTTCCACAATGAATGCCTGGTAAAAAACAGTTAATTGTGATGCAAGCCGTTCTGAAATCGATCGGCATATTACTCAAATTGCTTAACTCGCCGAGAAAATCACCTTTTTCCCACAATGAATGTCTGGCAAAAAATAGTAAATTTCAATGCAAGCCGTTCTGAAAGCAATCTGCAAATTACTCAAAATGCTTAACTCGCCGAGAAAATCACTTTTGTTCCACAATGAATGCCTGGCAAAAAATAGTTAATTGTATTGCAAGCCGTTCTGAAACGAATCGGCAAATTACTCAAATTGCTTAACTCGCCGAGAAAATCACTTTTGTTCCACAATGAATGCCTTGCAAAAAATAGTTAATTGTGATGCAAGCCGTTCTAAAATCAATCGGCAAATTACTCAAAATGCTTAACTCGCCGAGAAAATCACTTTTGTTCCACAATGAATGCATGGCAAAAATTAGTTAATTGTGAAGCAAGCCGTTCTGAAACCAATCGGCAAATTACTCAAAATGCTTAAGTCCCCGTGAAAATCACTTTTGTTCCACAATCAATGTCTGGCAAAAAATAGTAAATTTCAATGCAAGCCGTTCTGAAACCAATCGGCAAATTACTCAAAATGCTTAACTCGCCGAGAAAATCACTTTTGTTCCACAATGAATGCCTGGCAAAAAATAGTTAATTGTGATGCAAGCCGTTCTGAAATCAATCGGCAAATTGCTCAAAATGCTTAACTCGCCGAGAAAATCACTTTTGTTCCACAATAAATGTCTAGAAAAAAATAGTAAATTTCAATGCAAGCCGTTCTGAAACCAATCGGCAAATTTCTCAAAATGCTTAACTCCCCGTGAAAATCACTTTTGTTCCACAATGAATGTCTGGCAAAAAATAGTTAATTGTGATGCAAGCCGTTCTGAAATCAATCGGCAAATTACTCAAAATGCTTAACTCGCCGAGAAAATCACTTTTGTTCCACAATGAATGTCTGGCAAAAATAGTAAATTTCAATGCAAGCCGTTCTGAACCCAATCGGCAAATTGCTCAAAATGCTTAACTCGCCGAGAAAATCACCTATTTCCCACAATGAATGGCGGGCAAAAAATAGTAAATTTGAATGCAAGCCGTTGAGAAACCAATCGGCAAATTGCTCAAAATGCTTAACTCGCCGAGAAAATCACCTATTTCCCACAATGAATGGCTGGCAAAAAATAGTAAATTTGAATGCAAGCCGTTCAGAAACCAATCGGCAAATTGCTCAAAATGCTTAACTCGCCGTGAAAATTACATTTTTCCCACAATGAATGTCTGGCAAAAAATAGTAAATTTCAATGCAAGCCGTTCTGAAAACAATCTGCAAATTACTCAAAATGCTTAACTCGCCGAAAAAATCACTTTTGTTCCACAATGAATGCCTGGCAAAAAATAGTTAATTGTATTGCAAGCCGTTCTGAAACGAATCGGCAAATTACTCAAAATGCTTAACTCGCCGAGAAAATCACTTTTGTTCCACAATGAATGCCTTGCAAAATATAGTTAATTGTGATGCTAGCCGTTCTGAAACCAATCGGCAAATTACTCAAAATGCTTAACTCGCCGAGAAAATCACTTTTGTTCCATAATGAATGCCTGGTTAAAAAATAATTAATTGTGATGCAAGCCGTTCTGAAATCAATCGGCAAATTACTCAAAATGCTTAACTCGCCGAGAAAATCACTTTTGTTCCACAATGAATGTCTGGCAAAAAATAGTAAATTTCAATGCAAGCCGTTCTGAAACCAATCGGCAAATTACTCAAAATGCTTAACTCGCCGAGAAAATCACTTTTGTTCCACAATGAATGCCTGGCAAAAAATAGTTAATTGTGATGCAAGCCGTTCTGAAATCAATCGGCAAATTACTCAAATTGCTTAACTCGCCGAGAAAATCACCTTTTTCCCACAATGAATGTCTGGCAAAAAATAGTAAATTTCAATGCAAGCCGTTCTGAAAGCAATCTGCAAATTACTCAAAATGCTTAACTCGCCGAAAAAATCACTTTTGTTCCACAATGAATGCCTGGCAAAAAATAGTTAATTGTGATGCAAGCCGTTCTGAAATCAATCGGGAAATTACTCAAAATGCTTAACTCGCCGAGAAAATCACTTTTGTTCCACAATGAATGCCTGGCAAAAAACAGTTAATTGTGATGCAAGCCGTTCTGAAATCAATCGGCAAATTACTCAAATTGCTTAACTCGCTGAGAAAATCACCTTTTTCCCACAATGAATGTCTGGCAAAAAATTGTAAATTTCAATGCAAGCCGTTCTCAAAGCAATCTGCAAATTACTCAAAATGCTTAACTCGCCGAAAAAATCACTTTTGTTCCACAATGAATGCCTGGCAAAAAATAGTTAATTGTGATGCAAGCCGTTCTGAAACCAATCGGCAAATTACTCAAAATGCTTAACTCGCCGAGAAAGTCACTTTGGTTCCACAATGAATGTCTGGCAAAAAATAGTTAATTGTATTGCAAGCCGTTCTGAAACGAATCGGCAAATTACTCAAAATGCTTAACTCGCCGAGAAAATCACTTTTGTTCCACAATGAATGCCTGGCAAAAAATAGTTAATTGTGATGCAAGCCGTTCTGAAACCAATCGGCAAATTACTCAAAATGCTTAACTCGCCGAGAAAATCACTTTTGTTCCATAATGAATGCCTGGTTAAAAAATAGTTAATTGTGATGCAAGCCGTTCTGAAATCAATCGGCAAATTACTCAAAATGCTTAACTCGCCGAGAAAATCACTTTTGTTCCACAATGAATGTCTGGCAAAAAATAGTAAATTTCAATGCAAGCCGTTCGGAAACCAATCGGCAAATTGATCAAAATGCTTAACTCGCCGAGAAAGTCACTTTGGTTCCACAATGAATGTCTGGCAAAAAATAGTAAATTTCAATGCAAGCCGTTCTGAAACCAATCGGCAAATTACTCAAAATGCTTAACTCGCCGAGAAAATCACCTTTTTCCCACAATGAATGTCTGGCAAAAAATAGTAAATTTCAATGCAAGCCGTTCTGAAACCAATCGGCAAATTGATCAAAATGCTTAACTCCCCGTGAAAATCACTTTTGTTCCACAATAAATGCCTGGCAAAAAATAGTTAATTGTGATGCAAACCGTTCTGAAATCAATCGGCAAATTACTCAAAATGCTTAACTCGCCGAGAAAGTCACTTTGGTTCCACAATGAATGTCTGGCAAAAAATAGTAAATTTCAATGCAAGCCGTTCTGAAACCAATCGGCAAATTACTCAAAATGCTTAACTCGCCGAGAAAATCACCTTTTTCCCACAATGAATGTCTGGCAAAAAATAGTAAATTTCAATGCAAGCCGTTCTGAAACCAGTCGGCAAATTACTCAAAATGCTTAACTCGCCGAGAAAATCACTTTTGTTCCACAATGAATGCCTGGCAAAAAATAGTTAATTGTGATGCAAGCCGTTCTGAAATCAATCGGCAAATTACTCAAAATGCTTAACTCGCCGAGAAAATCACCTATTTCCCACAATGAATGTCTGGCAAAAAATAGTAAATTTCAATGCAAGCCGTTCTGAAACCAATCAGCAAATTGCTCAAAATGCTTAACTCGCCGAGAAAGTCACTTTGGTTCCACAATGAATGTCTGGCAAAAAATAGTAAATTTCAATGCAAGCCGTTCTGAAACCAATCGGCAAATTACTCAAAATGCTTAACTCGCCGAGAAAATCACTTTTGTTCCACAATGAATGCCTGGCAAAAAATAGTTAATTGTGATGCAAGCCGTTCTGAAATCAATCGGCAAATTGCTCAAGATGCTTAACTCGCCGAGAAAATCACTTTTGTTCCACAATGAATGTCTGGCAAAAAATAGTAAATTTCAATGCAAGCCGTTCTGAAACCAATCGGCAAATTTCTCAAAATGCTTAACTCCCCGTGAAAATCACTTTTGTTCCACAATGAATGTCTGGCAAAAAATAGTAAATTTCAATGCAAGCCGTTCTGAAACCAATCGGCAAATTGCTCAAAATGCTTAACTCGCCGAGAAAATCAATTTTGTTCCACAATGAATGCCTGGCAAAAAATAGTTAATTGTGTTGCAAGCCGTTCTGAAACCAATCGGCAAATTACTCAAAATGCTTAACTCGCCGAGAAAATCACTTTTGTTCCATAATGAATGCCTGGTTAAAAAATAGTTAATTGTGATGCAAGCCGTTCTGAAATCAATCGGCAAATTACTCAAAATGCTTAACTCGCCGAGAAAATCACTTTTGTTCCACAAAGAATGTCTGGCAAAAAATAGTAAATTTCAATGCAAGCCGTTCTGAAACCAATCGGCAAATTGATCAAAATGCTTAACTCGCCGAGAAAGTCACTTTGGTTCCACAATGAATGTCTGGCAAAAAATAGTAAATTTCAATGCAAGCCGTTCTGAAACCAATCGGCAAATTACTCAAAATGCTTAACTCGCCGAGAAAATCACCTTTTTCCCACAATGAATGTCTGGCAAAAAATAGTAAATTTCAATGCAAGCCGTTCTGAAACCAGTCGGCAAATTACTCAAAATGCTTAACTCGCCGAGCAAATCACTTTTGTTCCACAATGAATGCCTGGCAAAAAATAGTTAATTGTGATGCAAGCCGTTCTGAAATCAATCGGCAAATTACTCAAAATGCTGAACTCGCCGAGAAAATCACCTATTTCCCACAATGAATGTCTGGCAAAAAATAGTAAATTTCAATGCAAGCCGTTCTGAAACCAATCGGCAAATTGCTCAAAATGCTTAACTCCCCGTGAAAATCACTTTTGTTCCACAATGAATGTCTGGCAAAAAATAGTAAATTTTAATGCAATCCGTTCTGAAACCAATCGGCAAACTTCTCAAAATGCTTAACTCGCCGAGAAAATCACATTTGTTCCACAATGAATGCCTGGCAAAAAATAGTTAATTGTGATGCAAGCCGTTCTGAAATCAATCGGGAAATTACTCAAAATGCTTAACTCGCCGAGAAAATCACCTTTTTCCCCTCAATGAATGTCTTGCAAAAAATAGTAAATTTCAATGCAAGCCGTTCAGAAACCAATCGGCAAATTGCTCAAAATGCTTAACTCGCCGTGAAAATTACTTTTTTCCCACAATGAATGTCTGGCAAAAAATAGTAAATTTCAATGCAAGCCGTTCTGAAAGCAATCGGCAAATTACTCAAAATGCTTAACTCGCCGAGTAAATCACTTTTGTTCCACAATGAATGCCTGGCAAAAAATAGTTAATTGTGATGCAAGCCGTTCTGAAACCAATCGGCAAATTACTCAAAATGCTTAACTCGCCGAGAAAATTACTTTATCCCACAATGAATGTCTGGCAAAAAATAGTAAATTTCAATGCAAGCCGTTCTGAAAGCAATCGGCAACATAATGAAAATACTTAATTCGCCGAGAAAATCACTTTTGTTCCACAATGAATGCCTGGCAAAAAATAGTTAATTGTGATGCAAGCCGTTCTGAAATCAATCGGCAAATTACTCAAAATGCTTAACTCGCCGAGAAAATCACTTTTGTTCCACAATGAATGCCTGGCAAAAAATAGTAAATTTCAATGCAAGCCGTTCTGAAACCAATCGGCAAATTGATCAAAATGCTTAACTCCCCGTGAAAATCACTTTTGTTCCACAGTGAATGTCTGGCAAAAAATAGTAAATTTCAATGCAAGCCGTTCTGAAACCAATCGGCAAATTACTCAAAACGCTTAACTCGCCGAGAAAATCACTTTTGTTCCACAATGAATGCCTGGCAAAAAATAGTTAATTGTGATGCAAGCCGTTCTGAAGCCAATCGGCAAATTACTCAAAATGCTTAACTCGCCGAGAAAATCACTTTTGTTCCATAATGAATGCCTGGTAAAAAATAGTTAATTGTGATGCAAGCCGTTCTGAAATCAATCGGCAAATTACTCAAAATGCTTAACTCGCCGAGAAAATCACTTTTGTTCCACAATGAATGTCTGGCAAAAAATAGTAAATTTCAATGCAAGCCGTTCTGAAACCAATCGGCAAATTGCTCAAAATGCTTAACTCGCCGAGAAAATTACTTTATCCCACAATGAATGTCTGGCAAAAAATAGTAAATTTCAATGCAAGCCGTTCTGAAAGCAATCGGCAACTTACTGAAAATACTTAACTCGCCGAGTAAATCACTTTTGTTCCACAATGAATGCCTGGCAAAAAATAGTTAATTGTGATGCAAGCCGTTCTGAAATCAATCGGCAAATTACTCAAAATGCTTAACTCGCCGAGAAAATCACTTTTGTTCCACAATGAATGCCTGGCAAAAAATAGTAAATTTCAATGCAAGCCGTTCGGAAACCAATCGGCAAATTGATCAAAATGCTTAACTCCCCGTGAAAATCACTTTTGTTCCACAGTGAATGTCTGGCAAAAAATAGTAAATTTCAATGCAAGCCGTTCTGAAACCAATCGGCAAATTACTCAAAACGCTTAACTCGCCGAGAAAATCACTTTTGTTCCACAATGAATGCCTGGCAAAAAATAGTTAATTGTGATGCAAGCCGTTCTGAAGCCAATCGGCAAATTACTCAAAATGCTTAACTCGCCGAGAAAATCACCTATTTCCCACAATGAATGTCTGGCAAAAAATAGTAAATTTCAATGCAAGCCGTTCTGAAACCAATCGGCAAATTGCTCAAAATACTTAACTCCCCGTGAAAATCACTTTTGTTCCACAATGAATGTCTGGCAAAAAATAGTAAACTTCAATGCAAGCCGTTCTGAAACCAATCGGCAAATTACTCAAAATGCTTAACTCGCCGAGAAAATCACTTTTGTTCCACAATGAATGCCTGGCAAAAAATAGTTAATTGTGATGCAAACCGTTCTGAAATCAATCGGCAAATTACTCAAAATGCTTAACTCGCCGAGAAAGTCACTTTGGTTCCACAATGAATGTCTGGCAAAAAATAGTAAATTTCAATGCAAGCCGTTCTGAAACCAATCGGCAAATTACTCAAAATGCTTAATTCGCCGAGAAAATCACCTTTTTCCCACAATGAATGTCTGGCAAAAAATAGTAAATTTCAATGCAAGCCGTTCTGAAACCAGTCGGCAAATTACTCAAAATGCTTAACTCGCCGAGAAAATCACTTTTGTTCCACAATGAATGCCTGGCAAAAAATAGTTAATTGTGATGCAAACCGTTCTGAAATCAATCGGCAAATTACTCAAAATGCTTAACTCGCCGAGAAAATCACCTATTTCCCACAATGAATGTCTGGCAAAAAATAGTAAATTTCAATGCAAGCCGTTCTGAAACCAATCGGCAAATTGCTCAAAATACTTAACTCCCCGTGAAAATCACTTTTGTTCCACAATGAATGTCTGGCAAAAAATAGTAAACTTCAATGCAAGCCGTTCTGAAACCAATCGGCAAATTACTCAAAATGCTTAACTCGCCGAGAAAATCACTTTTGTTCCACAATGAATGCCTGGCAAAAAAATAGTTAATTGTGATGCAAGCCGTTCTGAAATCAATCGGCAAATAACTCAAATTGCTTAACTCGCCGAGAAAATCACCTTTTTCCCACAATGAATGTCTGGCAAAAAATAGTAAATTTCAATGCAAGCCGTTCTGAAACCAATCGGCAAATTACTCAAAATGCTTAACTCCCCGTGAAAATCACTTTTGTTCCACAATGAATGTCTGGCAAAAAATAGTTAATTGTGATGCAAGCCGTTCTGAAACCAATCGGCAAATTGCTCAAAATGCTTATGAAACCAATCGGCAAATTGTTCAAAATGCTTAACTCGCTTTTGTTCCACAATGAATGTCTGGCAAAAAATAGCAAATTTTAATGCAAGGTGTTCTGAAACCAATCGGTAAATTACTGAAAATGCTTAACTCGCAGGGAAAATCACTTTTTTCCCACAATGAATGTCTGGCAAAATATAGTTAATTGTGATGCAAGCCGTTCTGAAACTAATCGGCAAATTACTCAAAATGCTTAACTCGCCGAGAAAATCACTTTTGTTCCACAATGAATGCCTGGCAAAAAATAGTAAATTTCAATGCAAGCCGTTCTGAAAGCAATCGGCAAATTACTCAAAATGCTTAACTCGCCGAGAAAATCACTTTGTTCCACAATGAATGCCTGGCAAAAAATAGTTAACTGTGTTGCAAGCCGTTCTGGAACCAATCGGCAAATTATTCAAAATGCTTAACTCGCCGAGAAAATCACTTTTGTTCCACAATGAATGTCTGGCAAAAAATAGTAAACTTCAATGCAAGCCGTTCTGAAACCAATCGGCAAATTACTCAAAATGCTTAACTCGCCGAGAAAATCACTTTTGTTCCACAATGAATGCCTGGCAAAAAATAGTTAATTGCGATGCAAGCCGTTCTGAAATCAATCGGCAAATAATTCAAATTGCTTAACTCGCCGAGAAAATCACCTTTTTCCCACAATGAATGTCTGGCAAAAAATAGTAAATTTCAGTGCAAGCCGTTCTGAAACCAATCGGCAAATTGCTCAAAATGCTTAACTCCCCGTGAAAATCACTTTTGTTCCACAATGAATGTCTGGCAAAAAATAGTAAATTTTAATGCAATCCGTTCTGAAACCAATCGGCAAACTACTCAAAATGCTTAACTCGCCGAGAAAATCACATTCGATCATCAATGAATGCCTGGCAAAAAATAGTTAATTGTGATGCAAGCCGTTCTGAAATCAATCGGGAAATTACTCAAAATGCTTAACTCGCCGAGAAAATCACCTTTTTCCCCCTCAATGAATGTCTTGCAAAAAATAGTAAATTTCAATGCACGCCGTTCAGAAACCAATCGGCAAATTGCTCAAAATGCTTAACTCGCCGTGAAAATTACTTTTGTTCCACAATGAATGCCTGGCAAAAAATAGTTAATTGTGATGCAAGCCGTTCTGAAACCAATCGGCAAATTACTCAAAATGCTTAACTCGCCGAGAAAATTACTTTATCCCACAATGAATGTCTGGCAAAAAATAGTAAATTTCAATGCAAGCCGTTCTGAAAGCAATCGGCAACTTACTGAAAATGCTTAACTCGCCGAGAAAATCACTTTTGTTCCACAATGAATGCCTGTCAAAAAATAGTTAATTGTGATGCAAGCCGTTCTGAAACCAATCGGTAAATTACTCAAAATGCTTAACTCGCCGAGAAAATCACTTTTGTTCCACAATGAATGCTTGCAAAATATAGTTAATTGTGATGCAAGCCGTTCTGAAATCAATCGGCAAATTACTCAAAATGCTTAACACGCCAAGAAAATCACCTTTTTCCCACAATGAATGTCTGGCAAAAAAGAGTAAATTTCAATGCAAGCCGTTCTGAAACCAATCGGCAAATTGCTCAAAATGCTTAACTCGCTTTTTTCCCACAATGAATGTCTGGCAAAAAATAGTTAATTGTGATGCAAGCCGTTCTGAAACTAATCGGCAAATTACTCAAAATGCTTAACTCGCAGGGAAAATCACTTTTTTCCCACAATGAATGTCTGGCAAAATATAGTTAATTGTGATGCAAGCCGTTCTGAAACTAATCGGCAAATTACTCAAAATGCTTAACTCGCCGAGAAAATCACTTTTGTTCCACACTGAATGCCTGGCAAAAAATAGCAAATTTCAATGCAAGCCGTTCTGAAAGCAATCGGCAAATTACTCAAAATGCTTAACTCGCCGAGAAAATCACTTTGTTCCACAATGAATGCCTGGCAAAAAATAGTTAACTGTGTTGCAAGCCGTTCTGGAACCAATCGGCAAATTATTCAAAATGCTTAACTCGCCGAGAAAATCACCTTTTTCCCCTCAATGAATGTCTTGCAAAAAATAGTAAATTTCAATGCAAGCCGTTCAGAAACCAATCGGCAAATTACTCAAAATGCTTAACTCGCCGAGAAAATCACTTTTGTTCCACAATGAATGCCTTGCAAAAAATAGTTAATTGTGATGCAAGCCGTTCTGAAACCAATCGGCAAATTACTCAAAATGCTTAACTCGCCGAGAAAATCACTTTTGTTCCACAATGAATGCCTGGCAAAAAACAGTTAATGGTGATGCAAGCCGTTCTGAAATCAATCGGCAAATTACTCAAATTGCTTAACTCGCTGAGAAAATCACCTTTTTCCCACAATGAATGTCTGGCAAAAAATTGTAAATTTCAATGCAAGCCGTTCTCAAAGCAATCTGCAAATTACTCAAAATGCTTAACTCGCCGAAAAAATCACTTTTGTTCCACAATGAATGCCTGGCAAAAAATAGTAAATTTCAATGCAAGCCGTTCTGAAAGCAATCGGCAACTTACTCAAAATGCTTAACTCGCCGAGAAAATCACTTTTGCTCCACAATGAATGCCTGGTAAAAAACAGTTAATTGTGATGCAAGCCGTTCTGAAATCGATCGGCATATTACTCAAATTGCTTAACTCGCCGAGAAAATCACCTTTTTCCCACAATGAATGTCTGGCAAAAAATAGTAAATTTCAATGCAAGCCGTTCTGAAAGCAATCTGCAAATTACTCAAAATGCTTAACTCGCCGAGAAAATCACTTTTGTTCCACAATGAATGCCTGGCAAAAAATAGTTAATTGCGATGCAAGCCGTTCTGAAATCAATCGGCAAATAACTCAAATTGCTTAACTCGCCGAGAAAATCACCTTTTTCCCACAATGAATGTCTGGCAAAAAATAGTAAATTTCAATGCAAGCCGTTCTGAAACCAATCGGCAAATTGCTCAAAATGCTTAACTCCCCGTGAAAATCACTTTTGTTCCACAATGAATGTCTGGCAAAAAATAGTAAATTTTAATGCAATCCGTTCTGAAACCAATCGGCAAACTACTCAAAATGCTTAACTCGCCGAGAAAATCACATTTGTTCCACAATGAATGCCTGGCAAAAAATAGTTAATTGTGATGCAAGCCGTTCTGAAATCAATCGGGAAATTACTCAAAATGCTTAACTCGCCGAGAAAATCACCTTTTTCCCCCTCAATGAATGTCTTGCAAAAAATAGTAAATTTCAATGCACGCCGTTCAGAAACCAATCGGCAAATTGCTCAAAATGCTTAACTCGCCGTGAAAATTACTTTTTTCCCACAATGAATGTCTGAAAAAAAATAGTAAATTTCAATGCAAGCCGTTCTGAAAGCAATCGGCAAATTACTCAAAATGCTTAACTCGCCGAGTAAATCACTTTTGTTCCACAATGAATGCCTGGCAAAAAATAGTTAATTGTGATGCAAGCCGTTCTGAAACCAATCGGCAAATTACTCAAAATGCTTAACTCGCCGAGAAAATTACTTTATCCCACAATGAATGTCTGGCAAAAAATAGTATATTTCAATGCAAGCCGTTCTGAAAGCAATCGGCAACTTACTGAAAATGCTTAACTCGCCGAGAAAATCACTTTTGTTCCACAATGAATGCCTGTCAAAAAATAGTTAATTGTGATGCAAGCCGTTCTGAAACCAATCGGTAAATCACTCAAAATGCTTAACTCGCCGAGAAAATCACTTTTGTTCCACAATGAATGCTTGCAAAATATAGTTAATTGTGATGCAAGCCGTTCTGAAATCAATCGGCAAATTACTCAAAATGCTTAACACGCCAAGAAAATCACCTTTTTCCCACAATGAATGTCTGGCAAAAAAGAGTAAATTTCAATGCAAGCCGTTCTGAAACCAATCGGCAAATTGCTCAAAATGCTTAACTCGCTTTTTTCCCACAATGAATGTCTGGCAAAAAATAGTTAATTGTGATGCAAGCCGTTCTGAAACTAATCGGCAAATTACTCAAAATGCTTAACTCGCAGGGAAAATCACTTTTTTCCCACAATGAATGTCTGGCAAAATATAGTTAATTGTGATGCAAGCCGTTCTGAAACCAATCGGCAAATTACTCAAAATGCTTAACTCGCCGAGAAAATCACTTTTGTTCCACAATGAATGCCTGGCAAAAAATAGTTAATTGTGATGCAAGCCGTTCTGAAATCAATCGGCAAATAACTCAAATTGCTTAACTCGCCGAGAAAATCACCTTTTTCCCTCAATGAATGTCTGGCAAAAAATAGTAAATTTCAATGCAAGCCGTTCTGAAACCAATCGGCAAATTGCTCAAAATGCTTAACTCCCCGTGAAAATCACTTTTGTTCCACAATGAATGTCTGGCAAAAAATAGTAAATTTTAATGCAATCCGTTCTGAAACCAATCGTTAAACTACTCAAAATGCTTAACTCGCCGAGAAAATCACATTTGTTCCACAATGAATGCCTGGCAAAAAATAGTTAATTGTGATGCAAGCCGTTCTGAAATCAATCGGGAAATTACTCAAAATGCTTAACTCGCCGAGAAAATCACCTTTTTCCCCTCAATGAATGTCTTGCAAAAAATAGTAAATTTCAATGCAAGCCGTTCAGAAACCAATCGGCAAATTGCTCAAAATGCTTAACTCGCCGTGAAAATTACTTTTATCCCACAATGAATGACTGGCAAACAATAGTAAATTTCAATGCAAGCCGTTCTGAAACCAATCGGCAAATTACTCAAAATGCTTAACTCGCCGAGAAAATCACTTTTGTTCCACAATGAATGCCTGGCAAAAAACAGTTAATGGTGATGCAAGCCGTTCTGAAATCAATCGGCAAATTACTCAAATTGCTTAACTCGCTGAGAAAATCACCTTTTTCCCACAATGAATGTCTGGCAAAAAATTGTAAATTTCAATGCAAGCCGTTCTCAAAGCAATCTGCAAATTACTCAAAATTCTTAACTCGCCGAAAAAATCACTTTTGTTCCACAATGAATGCCTGGCAAAAAATAGTAAATTTAAATGCAAGCCGTTCTGAAAGCAATCGGCAACTTACTCAAAATGCTTAACTCGCCGAGAAAATCACTTTTGTTCCACAATGAATGCCTGGTAAAAATCAGTTAATTGTGATGCAAGCCGTTCTGAAATCGATCGGCATATTACTCAAATTGCTTAACTCGCCGAGAAAATCACCTTTTTCCCACAATGAATGTCTGGCAAAAAATAGTAAATTTCAATGCAAGCCGTTCTGAAAGCAATCTGCAAATTACTCAAAATGCTTAACTCGCCGAGAAAATCACTTTTGTTCCACAATGAATGCCTGGCAAAAAATAGTTAATTGTATTGCAAGCCGTTCTGAAACGAATCGGCAAATTACTCAAATTGCTTAACTCGCCGAGAAAATCACTTTTGTTCCACAATGAATGCCTTGCAAAAAATAGTTAATTGTGATGCAAGCCGTTCTAAAATCAATCGGCAAATTACTCAAAATGCTTAACTCGCCGAGAAAATCACTTTTGTTCCACAATGAATGCATGGCAAAAATTAGTTAATTGTGAAGCAAGCCGTTCTGAAACCAATCGGCAAATTACTCAAAATGCTTAAGTCCCCGTGAAAATCACTTTTGTTCCACAATCAATGTCTGGCAAAAAATAGTAAATTTCAATGCAAGCCGTTCTGAAACCAATCGGCAAATTACTCAAAATGCTTAACTCGCCGAGAAAATCACTTTTGTTCCACAATGAATGCCTGGCAAAAAATAGTTAATTGTGATGCAAGCCGTTCTGAAATCAATCGGCAAATTGCTCAAAATGCTTAACTCGCCGAGAAAATCACTTTTGTTCCACAATAAATGTCTGGAAAAAAATAGTAAATTTCAATGCAAGCCGTTCTGAAACCAATCGGCAAATTTCTCAAAATGCTTAACTCCCCGTGAAAATCACTTTTGTTCCACAATGAATGTCTGGCAAAAAATAGTTAATTGTGATGCAAGCCGTTCTGAAATCAATCGGCAAATTACTCAAAATGCTTAACTCGCCGAGAAAATCACTTTTGTTCCACAATGAATGTCTGGCAAAAATAGTAAATTTCAATGCAAGCCGTTCTGAACCCAATCGGCAAATTGCTCAAAATGCTTAACTCGCCGAGAAAATCACCTATTTCCCACAATGAATGGCGGGCAAAAAATAGTAAATTTGAATGCAAGCCGTTGAGAAACCAATCGGCAAATTGCTCAAAATGCTTAACTCGCCGAGAAAATCACCTATTTCCCACAATGAATGGCTGGCAAAAAATAGTAAATTTGAATGCAAGCCGTTCAGAAACCAATCGGCAAATTGCTCAAAATGCTTAACTCGCCGTGAAAATTACATTTTTCCCACAATGAATGTCTGGCAAAAAATAGTAAATTTCAATGCAAGCCGTTCTGAAAACAATCTGCAAATTACTCAAAATGCTTAACTCGCCGAAAAAATCACTTTTGTTCCACAATGAATGCCTGGCAAAAAATAGTTAATTGTATTGCAAGCCGTTCTGAAACGAATCGGCAAATTACTCAAAATGCTTAACTCGCCGAGAAAATCACTTTTGTTCCACAATGAATGCCTTGCAAAATATAGTTAATTGTGATGCTAGCCGTTCTGAAACCAATCGGCAAATTACTCAAAATGCTTAACTCGCCGAGAAAATCACTTTTGTTCCATAATGAATGCCTGGTTAAAAAATAATTAATTGTGATGCAAGCCGTTCTGAAATCAATCGGCAAATTACTCAAAATGCTTAACTCGCCGAGAAAATCACTTTTGTTCCACAATGAATGTCTGGCAAAAAATAGTAAATTTCAATGCAAGCCGTTCTGAAACCAATCGGCAAATTACTCAAAATGCTTAACTCGCCGAGAAAATCACTTTTGTTCCACAATGAATGCCTGGCAAAAAATAGTTAATTGTGATGCAAGCCGTTCTGAAATCAATCGGCAAATTACTCAAATTGCTTAACTCGCCGAGAAAATCACCTTTTTCCCACAATGAATGTCTGGCAAAAAATAGTAAATTTCAATGCAAGCCGTTCTGAAAGCAATCTGCAAATTACTCAAAATGCTTAACTCGCCGAAAAAATCACTTTTGTTCCACAATGAATGCCTGGCAAAAAATAGTTAATTGTGATGCAAGCCGTTCTGAAATCAATCGGGAAATTACTCAAAATGCTTAACTCGCCGAGAAAATCACTTTTGTTCCACAATGAATGCCTGGCAAAAAACAGTTAATTGTGATGCAAGCCGTTCTGAAATCAATCGGCAAATTACTCAAATTGCTTAACTCGCTGAGAAAATCACCTTTTTCCCACAATGAATGTCTGGCAAAAAATTGTAAATTTCAATGCAAGCCGTTCTCAAAGCAATCTGCAAATTACTCAAAATGCTTAACTCGCCGAAAAAATCACTTTTGTTCCACAATGAATGCCTGGCAAAAAATAGTTAATTGTGATGCAAGCCGTTCTGAAACCAATCGGCAAATTACTCAAAATGCTTAACTCGCCGAGAAAGTCACTTTGGTTCCACAATGAATGTCTGGCAAAAAATAGTTAATTGTATTGCAAGCCGTTCTGAAACGAATCGGCAAATTACTCAAAATGCTTAACTCGCCGAGAAAATCACTTTTGTTCCACAATGAATGCCTGGCAAAAAATAGTTAATTGTGATGCAAGCCGTTCTGAAACCAATCGGCAAATTACTCAAAATGCTTAACTCGCCGAGAAAATTACTTTTTTCCCACAATGAATGTCTGGCAAAAAATAGTAAATTTCAATGCAAGCCGTTCTGAAAGCTATCGGCAACTTACTGAAAATGGTTAACTCGCCGAGAAAATCACTTTTGTTCCACAATGAATGCCTGTCAAAAAATAGTTAATTGTGATGCAAGCCGTTCTGAAACCAATCGGCAAATTACTCAAATTGCTTAACTCGCCGAGAAAATCACCTTTTTCCCACAATGAATGCCTGGCAAAAAATAGTAAATTTCAATGCAAGCCGTTCTGAAAGCAATCTGCAAATTACTCAAAATGCTTAACTCGCCGAGAAAATCACTTTTGTTCCACAATGAATGCCTTGCAAAAAATAGTTAATTGTGATGCAAGCCGTTCTGAAATCAATCGGCAAATTACTCAAAATGCTTAACTCGCCGAGAAAATCACTTTTGTTCCACAATGAATGCCTTGCAAAAATTAGTTAATTGTGAAGCAAGCCGTTCTGAAATCAATCGGCAAATTACTCAAAATGCTTAACTCGCCGAGAAAATCATTTTGGTTCCACAATGAATGTCTGGCAAAAAATAGTAAATTTCAATGCATGCCGTTCTGAAACCAATCGGCAAATTGCTCAAAATGCTTAAGTCCCCGTGAAAATCACTTTTGTTCCACAATGAATGTCTGGCAAAAAATAGTAAATTTCAATGCAAGCCGTTCTGAAACCAATCGGCAAATTACTCAAAATGCTTAACTCGCCGAGAAAATCACTTTTGTTCCACAATGAATGCCTGGCAAAAAATAGTTAATTGTGATGCAAGCCGTTCTGAAATCAATCGGCAAATTGCTCAAAATGCTTAACTCGCCGAGAAAATCAATTTTTTTCCACAATAAATGTCTGGCAAAAAATAGTAAATTTCAATGCAAGCCGTTCTGAACCCAATCGGCAAATTTCTCAAAATGCTTAACTCGCCGAGAAAATCACCTATTTCCCACAATGAATGGCTGGCAAAAAATAGTAAATTTGAATGCAAGCCGTTCAGAAACCAATCGGCAAATTGCTCAAAATGCTTAACTCGCCGTGAAAATTACTTTTTTCCCACAATGAATGTCTGGCAAAAAATAGTAAATTTCAATGCAAGCCGTTCTGAAAGCAATCGGCAAATTCCTCAAAATGCTGAACTCGCCGAGAAAATCACTTTTGTTCCACAATGAATGCCTGGCAAAAAATAGTTAATTCTGATGCAAGCCGGACTGAAACCAATCGGCAAATTGCTGAAAATGCTGACCTCGCCGAGAAAGTCACTTTGGTTCCACAATGAATGTCTGGCAAAAAATAGTTAATTGTATTTGCAAGCCGTTCTGAAACGAATCGGCAAATTACTCAAAATGCTTAACTCGCCGAGAAAATCACTTTTGTTCCACAATGAATGCCTTGCAAAAAATAGTTAATTGTGCTGCAAGCCGTTCTGAAATCAATCGGCAAATTACTCAAAATGCTTAACTCGTGGAGAAAATCACCTTTTTCCCACAATGAATGTCTGGCAAAAAATAGTAAATTTCAATGCAAGCCGTTCTGAAACGAATCGGCAAATTGCTCAAAATGCTTAACTCGACGAGAAAATCACTTTTGTTCCACAATGAATGCCTGGCAAAAAATAGTTAATTGTGATGCAAGCCGTTCTGAAATCAATCGGCAAATTACTCAAATTGCTTAACTCGCCGAGAAAATCACCTTTTTCCCACAATGAATGTCTGGCAAAAAATAGTAAATTTCAATGCAAGCCGTTCTGAAAGCAATCTGCAAATTACTCAAAATGCTTAACTCGCCGAAAAAATCACTTTTGTTCCACAATGAATGCCTGGCAAAAAATAGTTAATTGTGATGCAAGCCGGTCTGAAACCAATCGGCAAATTGCTGAAAATGCTGAACTCGCCGAGAAAGTCACTTTGGTTCCACAATGAATGTCTGGCAAAAAATAGTTAATTGTATTGCAAGCCGTTCTGAAACGAAACGGCAAATTACTCAAAATGCTTAACTCGCCGAGAAAATCACTTTTGTTCCACAATGAATGCCTTGCAAAAAATAGTTAATTGTGATGCAAGCCGTTCTGAAATCAATCGGCAAATTACTCAAAATGCTTAACTCGCCGAGAAAATCACTTTTGTTCCACAATGAATGCCTGGCAAAAAATAGTTAATTGTGATGCAAGCCGTTCTGAAATCAATCGGCAAATTGTTCAAAATGCTTAACTCGCCGAGAAAATCACTTTGGTTCCACAATGAATGTCTGGCAAAAAATAGTTAATTGTATTGCAAGCCGTTCTGAAACGAATCGGCAAATTACTCAAAATGCTTAACTCGCCGAGAAAATCACTTTTGTTCCACAATGAGTGTCTGGCAAAAAATAGTAAATTTCAATGCAAGCCGTTCTGAAAGCAATCGGCAAATTACTCAAAATGCTTAACTCGCCGAGAAAATCACTTTTGTTCCACAATGAATGCCTGGCAAAAAATAGTTAACTGTGTTGCAAGCCGTTCTGAAACCAATCGGCAAATTATTCAAAATGCTTAATTCGCCGAGAAAATCACTTTTGTTCCACAATGAATGTCTGGCAAAAAATAGTAAATTTCAATGCAAGCCGTTCTGAAACCAATCGGCAAATTACTCAAAATGCTTAACTCGCCGAGAAAATCACTTTTGTTCCACAATGAATGCCTGGCAAAAAATAGTAAATTTCAATGCAAGCCGTTCTGAAACCAATCGGCAAATTACTCAAAATGCTTAACTCGCCGAGAAAATCACTTTTGTTCCACAATGAATGCCTGGCAAAAAATAGTTAACTGTGTTGCAAGCCGTTCTGAAACCAATCGGCAAATTATTCAAAATGCTTAACTCGCCGAGAAAATCACTTTTGTTCCACAATGAGTGTCTGGCAAAAAATAGTAAATTTCAATGCAAGCCGTTCTGAAACCAATCGGCAAATTACTCAAAATGCTTAACTCGCCGAGAAAATCACTTTTGTTCCACAATGAATGCCTGGCAAAAAATAGTTAATTGTGATGCAAGCCGTTCTGAAATCAATCGGCAAATTACTCAAATTGCTTAACTCGCCGAGAAAATCACCTTTTTCCCACAATGAATGTCTGGCAAAAAATAGTAAATTTCAATGCAAGCCATTCTGAAAGCAATCTGCAAATTACTCAAAATGCTTAACTCGCCGAAAAAAATCACTTTTGTTCCACAATGAATGCCTGGCAATAAATAGTTAATTGTGATGCAAGCCGTTCTGAAACCAATCGGCAAATTGCTCAAAATGCTTAACTCGCCGAGAAAGTCACTTTGGTTCCACAATGAATGTCTGGCAAAAAATAGTTAATTGTATTGCAAGCCGTTCTGAAACGAATCGGCAAATTACTCAAAATGCTTAACTCGCCGAGAAAATCACTTTTGTTCCACAATGAATGTCTGGCAAAAAACAGTAAATTTCAATGCAAGCCGTTCTGAAACCAATCGGCAAATTACTCAAAATGCTTAACTCGCCGAGAAAATCACCTTTTTCCCACAATGAATGTCTGGCAAAAAATAGTAAATTTCAATGCAAGCCGTTCTGAAATCAATCGGCAAATTACTCAAATTGCTTAACTCGCCGAGAAAATCACCTTTTTCCCACAATGAATGTCTGGCAAAAAATAGTAAATTTCAATGCAAGCCGTTCTGAAAGTAATCTGCAAATTACTCAAAATGCTTAACTCGCCGAAAAAATCACTTTTGTTCCACAATGAATGCCTGGCAAAAAATAGTTAATTCTGATGCAAGCCGGTCTGAAACCAATCGGCAAATTGCTGAAAATGCTGACCTCGCGGAGACAGTCACTTTGGTTCCACAATGAATGTCTGGCAAAAAATAGTTAATTGTATTTGCAAGCCGTTCTGAAACGAATCGGCAAATTATTCAAAATGCTTAACTCGCCGAGAAAATCACTTTTGTTCCACAATGAGTGTCTGGCAAAAAATAGTAAATTTCAATGCAAGCCGTTCTGAAACCAATCGGCAAATTACTCAAAATGCTTAACTCGCCGAGAAAATCACTTTTGTTCCACAATGAATGCCTGGCAAAAAATAGTTAATTGTATTGCAAGCCGTTCTGAAACGAGTCGGCAAATTACCCAAAATGCTTAACTCGCCGAGAAAATCACTTTTGTTCCACAATGAATGCCTTGCAAAAAATAGTTAATTGTGATGCAAGCCGTTCTGAAATCAATCGGCAAATGGCTCAAAATGCTTAACTCGCCGAGAAAATCACTTTGGTTCCACAATGAATGTCTGGCAAAAAATAGTTAATTGTATTGCAAGCCGTTCTGAAACGAATCGGCAAATTACTCAAAATGCTTAACTCGCCGAGAAAATCACTTTTGTTCCACAATGAATGCCTGGCAAAAAATAGTTAATTGTGATGCAAGCCGTTCTGAAATCAATCGGCAAATTACTCAAATTGCTTAACTCGCCGAGAAAATCACCTTTTTCCCACAATGAATGTCTGGCAAAAAATAGTAAATTTCAATGCAAGCCGTTCTGAAAGCAATCTGCAAATTACTCAAAATGCTTAACTCGCCGAAAAAAATCACTTTTGTTCCACAATGAATGCCTGGCAATAAATAGTTAATTGTGATGCAAGCCGTTCTGAAACCAATCGGCAAATTGCTCAAAATGCTTAACTCGCCGAGAAAGTCACTTTGGTTCCACAATGAATGTCTGGCAAAAAATAGTTAATTGTATTGCAAGCCGTTCTGAAACGAATCGGCAAATTACTCAAAATGCTTAACTCGCCGAGAAAATCACTTTTGTTCCACAATGAATGTCTGGCAAAAAACAGTAAATTTCAATGCAAGCCGTTCTGAAACCAATCGGCAAATTACTCAAAATGCTTAACTCGCCGAGAAAATCACCTTTTTCCCACAATGAATGTCTGGCAAAAAATAGTAAATTTCAATGCAAGCCGTTCTGAAATCAATCGGCAAATTACTCAAATTGCTTAACTCGCCGAGAAAATCACCTTTTTCCCACAATGAATGTCTGGCAAAAAATAGTAAATTTCAATGCAAGCCGTTCTGAAAGTAATCTGCAAATTACTCAAAATGCTTAACTCGCCGAAAAAATCACTTTTGTTCCACAATGAATGCCTGGCAAAAAATAGTTAATTCTGATGCAAGCCGGTCTGAAACCAATCGGCAAATTGCTGAAAATGCTGACCTCGCGGAGACAGTCACTTTGGTTCCACAATGAATGTCTGGCAAAAAATAGTTAATTGTATTTGCAAGCCGTTCTGAAACGAATCGGCAAATTACTCAAAATGCTTAACTCGCCGAGAAAATCACTTTTGTTCCACAATGAATGCCTTGCAAAAAATAGTTAATTGTGATGCAAGCCGTTCTGAAACGAAACGGCAAATTACTCAAAATGCTTAACTCGCCGAGAAAATCACTTTTGTTCCACAATGAATGCCTGGCAAAAAATAGTTAATTGTGATGCAAGCCGTTCTGAAATCAATCGGCAAATTGTTCAAAATGCTTAACTCGCCGAGAAAATCACTTTGGTTCCACAATGAATGTCTGGCAAAAAATAGTTAATTGTATTGCAAGCCGTTCTGAAACGAATCGGCAAATTACTCAAAATGCTTAACTCGCCGAGAAAATCACTTTTGTTCCACAATGAATGCCTGGCAAAAAATAGTTAATTGTGATGCAAGCCGTTCTGAAATCAATCGGCAAATTACTCAAAATGCTTAACTCGTCGAGAAAATCACCTTTTTCCCACAATGAATGTCTTGCAAAAAAGAGTAAATTTCAATGCAAGCCGTTCTGAAACCAATCGGCAATTTGCTCAAAATGCTTAACTCGCCGAGAAAATCACTTTTGTTCCACAATGAATGTCTGGCAAAAAATAGTAAATTTCAATGAAAGCCGTTCAGAAACCAATCGGCAAATTGCTCAAAATGCTTAACTCGCCGTGAAAATCACTTTTGTGCCACAATGAATGTCTGGCAAAAAATAGTAAATTTTAATTCAAGCCGTTCTGAAACCAATCGGTAAATTACTCAAATTGCTTAACTCGCCGAGAAAATCACTTTTGTTCCACAATGAATGCCTGGCAAAAAATAGTTAATTGTGATGCAAGCCGTTCTGAAACCAATCGGCAAATTACTCAAAATGCTTAACTCGCAGAGAACATTACTTTTTTCCCACAATGAATGTCTGGCAAAAAATAGTAAATTTCAATGCAAGCCGTTCTGAAAGCAATCGGCAAATTACTCAAAATGCTTAACTCGCCGAGAAAATCACTTTTGTTGCACAATGAATGCCTGGCAAAAAATAGTTAACTGTGTTGCAAGCAGTTCTGAAACCAATCGGCAAATTATTCAAAATGCTTAACTCGCCGAGAAAATCACCTTTTTCCCACAATGAATGTCTGGCAAAAAAATAGTAAATTTCAATGCAAGCCGTTCTGAAAGCAATCTGAAAATTACTCAAAATGCTTAACTCGCCGAAAAAAATCACTTTTGTTCCAGAATGAATGCCTGGCAAAAAATAGTTAATTGTGATGCAAGCCGTTCTGAAACGAATCGGCAAATTACTCAAATTGCTTAACTCGCCGAGAAAATCACCTTTTTCCCACAATGAATGTCTGGCAAAAAATAGTAAATTTCAATGCAAGCCGTTCTGAAAGCAATCGGCAAATTACTCAAAATGCTTAAGTCGCCGAGAAAATCACTTTTGTTGCACAATGAATGCCTGGCAAAAAATAGTTAATTGTATTGCAAGCCGTTCTGAAACGAATCGGCAAATTACTCAAATTGCTTAACTCGCCGAGAAAATCACCTTTTTCCCACAATGAATGTCTGGCAAAAAATAGTAAATTTCAATGCAAGCCGTTCTGAAAGCAATCGGCAAATTACTCAAAATGCTTAACTCGCCGAGAAAATCACTTTTGTTGCACAATGAATGCCTGGCAAAAAATAGTTAACTGTGTTGCAAGCAGTTCTGAAACCAATCGGCAAATTATTCAAAATGCTTAACTCGCCGAGAAAATCACCTTTTTCCCACAATGAATGTCTGGCAAAAAAATAGTAAATTTCAATGCAAGCCGTTCTGAAAGCAATCTGAAAATTACTCAAAATGCTTAACTCGCCGAAAAAAATCACTTTTGTTCCAGAATGAATGCCTGGCAAAAAATAGTTAATTGTGATGCAAGCCGTTCTGAAACGAATCGGCAAATTACTCAAATTGCTTAACTCGCCGAGAAAATCACCTTTTTCCCACAATGAATGTCTGGCAAAAAATAGTAAATTTCAATGCAAGCCGTTCTGAAAGCAATCGGCAAATTACTCAAAATGCTTAAGTCGCCGAGAAAATCACTTTTGTTGCACAATGAATGCCTGGCAAAAAATAGTTAATTGTATTGCAAGCCGTTCTGAAACGAATCGGCAAATTACTCAAATTGCTTAACTCGCCGAGAAAATCACCTTTTTCCCACAATGAATGTCTGGCAAAAAATAGTAAATTTCAATGCAAGCCGTTCTGAAAGCAATCGGCAAATTACTCAAAATGCTTAAGTCGCCGAGAAAATCACTTTTGTTGCACAATGAATGCCTGGCAAAAAATAGTTAACTGTGTTGCAAGCCGTTCTGAAACCAATCGGCAAATTATTCAAAATGCTTAACTCGCCGAGAAAATCACTTTTGTTCCACAATGAATGTCTGGCAAAAAATAGTAAATTTCAATGCAAGCCGTTCTGAAAGCAATCTGCAAATTACTCAAAATGCTTAACTCGCCGAAAAAATCACTTTTGTTCCACAATGAATGCCTGGCAAAAAATAGTTAATTGTGATGCAAGCCGGTCTGAAACCAATCGGCAAATTGCTGAAAATGCTTAACTCGCCGAGAAAGTCACTTTGGTTCCACAATGAATGTCTGGCAAAAAATAGTTAATTGTATTGCAAGCCGTTCTGAAACGAGTCGGCAAATTACCCAAAATGCTTAACTCGCCGAGAAAATCACTTTTGTTCCACAATGAATGCCTTGCAAAAAATAGTTAATTGTGATGCAAGCCGTTCTGAAATCAATCGGCAAATGGCTCAAAATGCTTAACTCGCCGAGAAAATCACTTTGGTTCCACAATGAATGTCTGGCAAAAAATAGTTAATTGTATTGCAAGCCGTTCTGAAACGAATCGGCAAATTACTCAAAATGCTTAACTCGCCGAGAAAATCACTTTTGTTCCACAATGAATGCCTGGCAAAAAATAGTTAATTGTGATGCAAGCCGTTCTGAAATCAATCGGCAAATTACTCAAATTGCTTAACTCGCCGAGAAAATCACCTTTTTCCCACAATGAATGTCTGGCAAAAAATAGTAAATTTCAATGCAAGCCGTTCTGAAAGCAATCTGCAAATTACTCAAAATGCTTAACTCGCCGAAAAAAATCACTTTTGTTCCACAATGAATGCCTGGCAAAAAATAGTTAATTGTGATGCAAGCCGTTCTGAAACCAATCGACAAATTGCTCAAAATGCTTAACTCGCCGAGAAAGTCACTTTGGTTCCACAATGAATGCCTGGCAAAAAATAGTTAATTGTATTGCAAGCCGTTCTGAAACGAATCGGCAAATTACTCAAATTGCTTAACTCGCCGAGAAAATCACCTTTTTCCCACAATGAATGTCTGGCAAAAAATAGTAAATTTCAATGCAAGCCGTTCTGAAAGCAATCGGCAAATTACTCAAAATGCTTAACTCGCCGAGAACATCACTTTTGTTGCACAATGAATGCCTGGCAAAAAATAGTTAACTGTGTTGCAAGCCGTTCTGAAACCAATCGGCAAATTATTCAAAATGCTTATCTCGCCGAGAAAATCACTTTTGTTCCACAATGAATGTCTGGCAAAATATAGTAAATTTCAATGCAAGCCGTTCTGAAAGCAATCTGCAAATTACTCAAAATGCTTAACTCGCCGAAAAAAATCACTTTTGTTCCACAATGAATGCCTGGCAAAAAATAGTTAATTGTGATGCAAGCCGGTCTGAAACCAATCGGCAAATTGCTGAAAATGCTTAACTCGCCGAGAAAGTCACTTTGGTTCCACAATGAATGTCTGGCAAAAAATAGTTAATTGTATTGCAAGCCGTTCTGAAACGAATCGGCAAATTACTCAAAATGCTTAACTCGCCGAGAAAATCACTTTTGTTCCACAATGAATGCCTTGCAAAAAATAGTTAATTGTGATGCAAGCCGTTATGAAATCAATCGGCAAATTGCTCAAAATGCTTAACTCGCCGAGAAAATCACTTTGGGTCCGCAATGAATGTCTGGCAGAAAATAGTTAATTGTATTGCAAGCCGTTCTGAAACGAATCGGCAAATTACTCAAAATGCTTAACTCGCCGAGAAAACCACTTTTGTTCCACAATGAATGCCTGGCAAAAAATAGTTAATTGTGATGCAAGCCGTTCTGAAATCAATCGGCAAATTACTCAAAATGCTTAACTCGTCGAGAAAATCACCTTTTTCCCACAATGAATGTCTGGCAAAAAATAGTAAATTTCAATGCAAGCCGTTCTGAAACGAATCGGCAAATTGCTCAAAATGCTTAACTCGCCGAGAAAATCACTTTTGTTCCACAATGAATGTCTGGCAAAAAATAGTAAATTTCAATGCAAGCCGGACTGAAACCAATCGGCAAATTGCTGAAAATGCTGACCTCGCCGAGAAAGTCACTTTGGTTCCACAATGAATGTCTGGCAAAAAATAGTTAATTGTATTTGCAAGCCGTTCTGAAACGAATCGGCAAATTACTCAAAATGCTTAACTCGCCGAGAAAATCACTTTTGTTCCACAATGAATGCCTTGCAAAAAATAGTTAATTGTGCTGTAAGCCGTTCTGAAATCAATCGGCAAATTACTCAAAATGCTTAACTCGTGGAGAAAATCACCTTTTTACCACAATGAATGTCTGGCAAAAAATAGTAAATTTCAATGCAAGCCGTTCTGAAACGAATCGGCAAATTGCTCAAAATGCTTAACTCGACGAGAAAATCACTTTTGTTCCACAATGAATGCCTGGCAAAAAATAGTTAATTGTGATGCAAGCCGTTCTGAAATCAATCGGCAAATTAATCAAATTGCTTAACTCGCCGAGAAAATCACCTTTTTCCCACAATGAATGTCTGGCAAAAAATAGTAAATTTCAAGGCAAGCCGTTCTGAAAGCAATCTGCAAATTACTCAAAATGCTTAACTCGCCGAAAAAATCACTTTTGTTCCACAATGAATGCCTGGCAAAAAATAGTTAATTGTGATGCAAGCCGGTCTGAAACCAATCGGCAAATTGCTGAAAATGCTGAACTCGCCGAGAAAGTCACTTTGGTTCCACAATGAATGTCTGGCAAAAAATAGTTAATTGTATTGCAAGCCGTTCTGAAACGAAACGGCAAATTACTCAAAATGCTTAACTCGCCGAGAAAATCACTTTTGTTCCACAATGAATGCCTTGCAAAAAATAGTTAATTGTGATGCAAGCCGTTCTGAAATCAATCGGCAAATTACTCAAAATGCTTAACTCGCCGAGAAAATCACTTTTGTTCCACAATGAATGCCTGGCAAAAAATAGTTAATTGTGATGCAAGCCGTTCTGAAATCAATCGGCAAATTGTTCAAAATGCTTAACTCGCCGAGAAAATCACTTTGGTTCCACAATGAATGTCTGGCAAAAAATAGTTAATTGTATTGCAAGCCGTTCTGAAACGAATCGGCAAATTACTCAAA
Organism: Scyliorhinus torazame; assembly: GCF_047496885.1. Classification (NCBI taxonomy): domain Eukaryota; kingdom Metazoa; phylum Chordata; class Chondrichthyes; order Carcharhiniformes; family Scyliorhinidae; genus Scyliorhinus; species Scyliorhinus torazame. Next base: position 149,434,379 of record NC_092720.1, on the reverse strand, counting down.
ATGCTTAACTCGCCGAGAAAATCACTTTTGTTCCACAATGAATGCCTGGCAAAAAATAGCTAATTGTGATGCAAGCCGTTCTGAAATCAATCGGCAAATTACTCAAAATGCTTAACTCGTCGAGAAAATCACCTTTTTCCCACAATGAATGTCTTGCAAAAAAGAGTAAATTTCAATGCAAGCCGTTCTGAACCAATCGGCAATTTGCTCAAAATGCTTAACTCGCCGAGAAAATCACTTTTGTTCCACAATGAATGTCTGGCAAAAAATAGTAAATTTCAATGCAAGCCGTTCTGAAAGCAATCGGCAAATTACTCAAAATGCTTAACTCGCCGAGAAAATCACTTTTGTTCCACAATGAATGCCTGGCAAAAAATAGTTAACTGTGTTGCAAGCCGTTCTGAAACCAATCGGCAAATTATTCAAAATGCTTAATTCGCCGAGAAAATCACTTTTGTTCCACAATGAATGTCTGGCAAAAAATAGTAAATTTCAATGCAAGCCGTTCTGAAACCAATCGGCAAATTACTCAAAATGCTTAACTCGCCGAGAAAATCACTTTTGTTCCACAATGAATGCCTGGCAAAAAATAGTAAATTTCAATGCAAGCCGTTCTGAAACCAATCGGCAAATTACTCAAAATGCTGAACTCGCCGAGAAAATCACTTTTGTTCCACAATGAATGCCTGGCAAAAAATAGTTAACTGTGTTGCAAGCCGTTCTGAAACCAATCGGCAAATTATTCAAAATGCTTAACTCGCCGAGAAAATCACTTTTGTTCCACAATGAATGTCTGGCAAAAAATAGTAAATTTCAATGCAAGCCGTTCTGAAACCAATCGGCAAATTACTCAAAATGCTTAACTCGCCGAGAAAATCACTTTTGTTCCACAATGAATGCCTGGCAAAAAATAGTTAATTGTGATGCAAGCCGTTCTGAAATCAATCGGCAAATTACTCAAATTGCTTAACTCGCCGAGAAAATCACCTTTTTCCCACAATGAATGTCTGGCAAAAAATAGTAAATTTCAATGCAAGCCGTTCTGAAAGCAATCTGCAAATTACTCAAAATGCTTAACTCGCCGAAAAAAATCACTTTTGTTCCACAATGAATGCCTGGCAATAAATAGTTAATTGTGATGCATGCCGTTCTGAAACCAATCGGCAAATTGCTCAAAATGCTTAACTCGCCGAGAAAGTCACTTTGGTTCCACAATGAATGTCTGGCAAAAAATAGTTAATTGTATTGCAAGCCGTTCTGAAACGAATCGGCAAATTACTCAAAATGCTTAACTCGCCGAGAAAATCACTTTTGTTCCACAATGAATGTCTGGCAAAAAACAGTAAATTTCAATGCAAGCCGTTCTGAAACCAATCGGCAAATTACTCAAAATGCTTAACTCGCCGAGAAAATCACCTTTTTCCCACAATGAATGTCTGGCAAAAAATAGTAAATTTCAATGCAAGCCGTTCTGAAATCAATCGGCAAATTACTCAAATTGCTTAACTCGCCGAGAAAATCACCTTTTTCCCACAATGAATGTCTGGCAAAAAATAGTAAATTTCAATGCAAGCCGTTCTGAAAGTAATCTGCAAATTACTCAAAATGCTTAACTCGCCGAAAAAATCACTTTTGTTCCACAATGAATGCCTGGCAAAAAATAGTTAATTCTGATGCAAGCCGGTCTGAAACCAATCGGCAAATTGCTGAAAATGCTGACCTCGCGGAGACAGTCACTTTGGTTCCACAATGAATGTCTGGCAAAAAATAGTTAATTGTATTTGCAAGCCGTTCTGAAACGAATCGGCAAATTACTCAAAATGCTTAACTCGCCGAGAAAATCACTTTTGTTCCACAATGAATGCCTTGCAAAAAATAGTTAATTGTGATGCAAGCCGTTCTGAAACGAAACGGCAAATTACTCAAAATGCTTAACTCGCCGAGAAAATCACTTTTGTTCCACAATGAATGTCTGGCAAAAAATAGTTAATTGTGATGCAAGCCGTTCTGAAATCAATCGGCAAATTACTCAAAATGCTTAACTCGTGGAGAAAATCACCTTTTTCCCACAATGAATGTCTGGCAAAAAATAGTAAATTTCAATGCAAGCCGTTCTGAAACGAATCGGCAAATTGCTCAAAATGCTTAACTCGACGAGAAAATCACTTTTGTTCCACAATGAATGTCTGGCAAAAAATAGTTAATTGTATTGCAAGCCGTTCTGAAACGAAACGGCAAATTACTCAAAATGCTTAACTCGCCGAGAAAATCACTTTTGTTCCACAATGAATACCTTGCAAAAAATAGTTAATTGTGATGCAAGCCGTTCTGAAATCAATCGGCAAATTACTCAAAATGCTTAACTCGCCGAGAAAATCACTTTTGTTCCACAATGAATGCCTGGCAAAAAATAGTTAATTGTGATGCAAGCCGTTCTGAAATCAATCGGCAAATTGTTCAAAATGCTTAACTCGCCGAGAAAATCACTTTGGTTCCACAATGAATGTCTGGCAAAAAATAGTTAATTGTATTGCAAGCCGTTCTGAAACGAATCGGCAAATTACTCAAAATGCTTAACTCGCCGAGAAAATCACTTTTGTTCCACAATGAATGCCTGGCAAAAAATAGTTAATTGTGATGCAAGCCGTTCTGAAATCAATCGGCAAATTACTCAAAATGCTTAACTCGTCGAGAAAATCACCTTTTTCCCACAATGAATGTCTTGCAAAAAAGAGTAAATTTCAATGCAAGCCGTTCTGAAACCAATCGGCAATTTGCTCAAAATGCTTAACTCGCCGAGAAAATCACTTTTGTTCCACAATGAATGTCTGGCAAAAAATAGTAAATTTCAATGCAAGCCGTTCAGAAACCAATCGGCAAATTGCTCAAAATGCTTAACTCGCCGTGAAAATCACTTTTGTGCCACAATGAATGTCTGGCAAAAAATAGTAAATTTTAATTCAAGCCGTTCTGAAACCAATCGGTAAATTACTCAAATTGCTTAACTCGCCGAGAAAATCACTTTTGTTCCACAATGAATGCCTGGCAAAAAATAGTTAATTGTGATGCAAGCCGTTCTGAAACCAATCGGCAAATTACTCAAAATGCTTAACTCGCAGAGAACATTACTTTTTTCCCACAATGAATGTCTGGCAAAAAATAGTAAATTTCAATGCAAGCCGTTCTGAAAGCAATCGGCAAATTACTCAAAATGCTTAACTCGCCGAGAAAATCACTTTTGTTGCACAATGAATGCCTGGCAAAAAATAGTTAACTGTGTTGCAAGCAGTTCTGAAACCAATCGGCAAATTATTCAAAATGCTTAACTCGCCGAGAAAATCACCTTTTTCCCACAATGAATGTCTGGCAAAAAAATAGTAAATTTCAATGCAAGCCGTTCTGAAAGCAATCTGAAAATTACTCAAAATGCTTAACTCGCCGAGAAAATCACTTTTGTTGCACAATGAATGCCTGGCAAAAAATAGTTAATTGTATTGCAAGCCGTTCTGAAACGAATCGGCAAATTACTCAAATTGCTTAACTCGCCGAGAAAATCACCTTTTTCCCACAATGAATGTCTGGCAAAAAATAGTAAATTTCAATGCAAGCCGTTCTGAAAGCAATCGGCAAATTACTCAAAATGCTTAAGTCGCCGAGAAAATCACTTTTGTTGCACAATGAATGCCTGGCAAAAAATAGTTAACTGTGTTGCAAGCCGTTCTGAAACCAATCGGCAAATTATTCAAAATGCTTAACTCGCCGAGAAAATCACTTTTGTTCCACAATGAATGTCTGGCAAAAAATAGTAAATTTCAATGCAAGCCGTTCTGAAAGCAATCTGCAAATTACTCAAAATGCTTAACTCGCCGAAAAAATCACTTTTGTTCCACAATGAATGCCTGGCAAAAAATAGTTAATTGTGATGCAAGCCGGTCTGAAACCAATCGGCAAATTGCTGAAAATGCTTAACTCGCCGAGAAAGTCACTTTGGTTCCACAATGAATGTCTGGCAAAAAATAGTTAATTGTATTGCAAGCCGTTCTGAAACGAGTCGGCAAATTACCCAAAATGCTTAACTCGCCGAGAAAATCACTTTTGTTCCACAATGAATGCCTTGCAAAAAATAGTTAATTGTGATGCAAGCCGTTCTGAAATCAATCGGCAAATGGCTCAAAATGCTTAACTCGCCGAGAAAATCACTTTGGTTCCACAATGAATGTCTGGCAAAAAATAGTTAATTGTATTGCAAGCCGTTCTGAAACGAATCGGCAAATTACTCAAAATGCTTAACTCGCCGAGAAAATCACTTTTGTTCCACAATGAATGCCTGGCAAAAAATAGTTAATTGTGATGCAAGCCGTTCTGAAATCAATCGGCAAATTACTCAAATTGCTTAACTCGCCGAGAAAATCACCTTTTTCCCACAATGAATGTCTGGCAAAAAATAGTAAATTTCAATGCACGCCGTTCTGAAAGCAATCTGCAAATTACTCAAAATGCTTAACTCGCCGAAAAAAATCACTTTTTTTCCACAATGAATGCCTGGCAAAAAATAGTTAATTGTGATGCAAGCCGTTCTGAAACCAATCGACAAATTGCTCAAAATGCTTAACTCGCCGAGAAAGTCACTTTGGTTCCACAATGAATGCCTGGCAAAAAATAGTTAATTGTATTGCAAGCCGTTCTGAAACGAATCGGCAAATTACTCAAATTGCTTAACTCGCCGAGAAAATCACCTTTTTCCCACAATGAATGTCTGGCAAAAAATAGTAAATTTCAATGCAAGCCGTTCTGAAAGCAATCGGCAAATTACTCAAAATGCTTAACTCGCCGAGAACATCACTTTTGTTGCACAATGAATGCCTGGCAAAAAATAGTTAACTGTGTTGCAAGCCGTTCTGAAACCAATCGGCAAATTATTCAAAATGCTTATCTCGCCGAGAAAATCACTTTTGTTCCACAATGAATGTCTGGCAAAATATAGTAAATTTCAATGCAAGCCGTTCTGAAAGCAATCTGCAAATTACTCAAAATGCTTAACTCGCCGAAAAAAATCACTTTTGTTCCACAATGAATGCCTGGCAAAAAATAGTTAATTGTGATGCAAGCCGGTCTGAAACCAATCGGCAAATTGCTGAAAATGCTTAACTCGCCGAGAAAGTCACTTTGGTTCCACAATGAATGTCTGGCAAAAAATAGTTAATTGTATTGCAAGCCGTTCTGAAACGAATCGGCAAATTACTCAAAATGCTTAACTCGCCGAGAAAATCACTTTTGTTCCACAATGAATGCCTGGCAAAAAATAGTTAATTGTGATGCAAGCCGTTCTGAAACCAATCGGCAAATTACTCAAAATGCTTAACTCGCAGAGAACATTACTTTTTTCCCACAATGAATGTCTGGCAAAAAATAGTAAATTTCAATGCAAGCCGTTCTGAAAGCAATCGGCAAATTACTCAAAATGCTTAACTCGCCGAGAAAATCACTTTTGTTGCACAATGAATGCCTGGCAAAAAATAGTTAACTGTGTTGCAAGCAGTTCTGAAACCAATCGGCAAATTATTCAAAATGCTTAACTCGCCGAGAAAATCACCTTTTTCCCACAATGAATGTCTGGCAAAAAAATAGTAAATTTCAATGCAAGCCGTTCTGAAAGCAATCTGAAAATTACTCAAAATGCTTAACTCGCCGAGAAAATCACTTTTGTTGCACAATGAATGCCTGGCAAAAAATAGTTAATTGTATTGCAAGCCGTTCTGAAACGAATCGGCAAATTACTCAAATTGCTTAACTCGCCGAGAAAATCACCTTTTTCCCACAATGAATGTCTGGCAAAAAATAGTAAATTTCAATGCAAGCCGTTCTGAAAGCAATCGGCAAATTACTCAAAATGCTTAAGTCGCCGAGAAAATCACTTTTGTTGCACAATGAATGCCTGGCAAAAAATAGTTAACTGTGTTGCAAGCCGTTCTGAAACCAATCGGCAAATTATTCAAAATGCTTAACTCGCCGAGAAAATCACTTTTGTTCCACAATGAATGTCTGGCAAAAAATAGTAAATTTTAATGCAAGCCGTTCTGAAAGCAATCTGCAAATTACTCAAAATGCTTAACTCGCCGAAAAAATCACTTTTGTTCCACAATGAATGCCTGGCAAAAAATAGTTAATTGTGATGCAAGCCGGTCTGAAACCAATCGGCAAATTGCTGAAAATGCTTAACTCGCCGAGAAAGTCACTTTGGTTCCACAATGAATGTCTGGCAAAAAATAGTTAATTGTATTGCAAGCCGTTCTGAAACGAGTCGGCAAATTACCCAAAATGCTTAACTCGCCGAGAAAATCACTTTTGTTCCACAATGAATGCCTTGCAAAAAATAGTTAATTGTGATGCAAGCCGTTCTGAAATCAATCGGCAAATGGCTCAAAATGCTTAACTCGCCGAGAAAATCACTTTGGTTCCACAATGAATGTCTGGCAAAAAATAGTTAATTGTATTGCAAGCCGTTCTGAAACGAATCGGCAAATTACTCAAAATGCTTAACTCGCCGAGAAAATCACTTTTGTTCCACAATGAATGCCTGGCAAAAAATAGTTAATTGTGATGCAAGCCGTTCTGAAATCAATCGGCAAATTACTCAAATTGCTTAACTCGCCGAGAAAATCACCTTCTTCCCACAATGAATGTCTGGCAAAAAATAGTAAATTTCAATGCACGCCGTTCTGAAAGCAATCTGCAAATTACTCAAAATGCTTAACTCGCCGAGAAAATCACTTTTGTTCCACAATGAATGCCTGGCAAAAAATAGTTAATTGTGATGCAAGCCGTTCTGAAATCAATCGGCAAATTACTCAAATTGCTTAACTCGCCGAGAAAATCACCTTTTTCCCACAATGATTGTCTGGCAAAAAATAGTAAATTTCAATGCAAGCCGTTCTGAAAGCAATCTGCAAATTACTCAAAATGCTTAACTCGCCGAAAAAATCACTTTTGTTCCACAATGAATGCCTGGCAAAAAATAGTTACTTGTGATGCAAGACGGTCTGAAACCAATCGGCAAATTGCTGAAAATGCTGAACTCGCCGAGAAAGTCACTTTGGTTCCACAATGAATGTCTGGCAAAAAATAGTTAATTGTATTGCAAGCCGTTCTGAAACGAATCGGCAAATTACTTTCTCGGCGAGTTAAGCATTTTGAGCAATTTGTCGATTGATTTCAGAACGGCTTGCATCACAATTAACTATTTTTTGCCAGGCATTCATTGTGGAACAAATGTGATTTTCTCGGCGAGTTAAGCATTTTGAGCAATTTGCCGATTCGTTTCAGAACGGCTTGCATTGAAATTTACTATTTTTTGCCAGACATTCATTGTGGGAAAAAGGTGATTTTCTCGACGAGTTAAGCATTTTGAGTAATTTGCCGATTGATTTCAGAACGGCTTGCATCACAATTAACTATTTTTTGCCAGGCATTCATTGTGGAACAAAAGTGATTTTCTCAGCGAGTTAAGCATTTTGAGTAATTTGCCGATTCGCTTCAGAACGGCTTGCAATACAAGTAACTATTTTTTGCCAGACATTCATTGTGGAACCAAAGTGATTTTCACGGAGAGTTAAGCATTTTGAGCAATTTGCCGATTGGTTTCAGAATGGCTTGCATTGAAATTTACTATTTTTTGCCAGACATTCATTGTGGGAAAAAGCTGATTTTCTTGGCGTGTTAAGCATTTTGAGTAATTTGCCGATTGATTTCAGAACGGCTTGCATCACAATTAACTATTTTTTGCCAGGCATTCATTGTGGAACAAAAGTGATTTTCTCGGCGAGTTAAGCATTTTGAGTAATTTGCCGATTGGTTTCAGAACGGCTTGCAATACAATTAACTATTTTTTGCCAGACATTCATTGTGGAACCAAAGTGACTTTCTCGGCGAGTTAAGCATTTTCAGCAATTTGCCGATTGGTTTCAGACCGGCTTGCATCACAATTAACTATTTTTTGCCAGGCATTCATTGTGGAACAAAAGTGATTTTTTTCGGCGAGTTAAGCATTTTGAGTAATTTGCAGATTGCTTTCAGAACGGCTTGCATTGAAATTTACTATATTTTGCCAGACATTCATTGTGGAACAAAAGTGATTTTCTCGGCGAGATAAGCATTTTGAATAATTTGCCGATTGGTTTCAGAACGGCTTGCAACACAGTTAACTATTTTTTGCCAGGCATTCATTGTGCAACAAAAGTGATGTTCTCGGCGAGTTAAGCATTTTGAGTAATTTGCCGATTGCTTTCAGAACGGCTTGCATTGAAATTTACTATTTTTTGCCAGACATTCATTGTGGGAAAAAGGTGATTTTCTCGGCGAGTTAAGCAATTTGAGTAATTTGCCGATTCGTTTCAGAACGGCTTGCAATACAATTAACTATTTTTTGCCAGGCATTCATTGTGGAACCAAAGTGACTTTCTCGGCGAGTTAAGCATTTTGAGCAATTTGTCGATTGGTTTCAGAACGGCTTGCATCACAATTAACTATTTTTTGCCAGGCATTCATTGTGGAAAAAAAGTGATTTTTTTCGGCGAGTTAAGCATTTTGAGTAATTTGCAGATTGCTTTCAGAACGGCGTGCATTGAAATTTACTATTTTTTGCCAGACATTCATTGTGGGAAAAAGGTGATTTTCTCGGCGAGTTAAGCAATTTGAGTAATTTGCCGATTGATTTCAGAACGGCTTGCATCACAATTAACTATTTTTTGCCAGGCATTCATTGTGGAACAAAAGTGATTTTCTCGGCGAGTTAAGCATTTTGAGTAATTTGCCGATTCGTTTCAGAACGGCTTGCAATACAATTAACTATTTTTTGCCAGACATTCATTGTGGAACCAAAGTGATTTTCTCGGCGAGTTAAGCATTTTGAGCCATTTGCCGATTGATTTCAGAACGGCTTGCATCACAATTAACTATTTTTTGCAAGGCATTCATTGTGGAACAAAAGTGATTTTCTCGGCGAGTTAAGCATTTTGGGTAATTTGCCGACTCGTTTCAGAACGGCTTGCAATACAATTAACTATTTTTTGCCAGACATTCATTGTGGAACCAAAGTGACTTTCTCGGCGAGTTAAGCATTTTCAGCAATTTGCCGATTGGTTTCAGACCGGCTTGCATCACAATTAACTATTTTTTGCCAGGCATTCATTGTGGAACAAAAGTGATTTTTTCGGCGAGTTAAGCATTTTGAGTAATTTGCAGATTGCTTTCAGAACGGCTTGCATTGAAATTTACTATTTTTTGCCAGACATTCATTGTGGAACAAAAGTGATTTTCTCGGCGAGTTAAGCATTTTGAATAATTTGCCGATTGGTTTCAGAACGGCTTGCAACACAGTTAACTATTTTTTGCCAGGCATTCATTGTGCAACAAAAGTGATTTTCTCGGCGACTTAAGCATTTTGAGTAATTTGCCGATTGCTTTCAGAACGGCTTGCATTGAAATTTACTATTTTTTGCCAGACATTCATTGTGGGAAAAAGGTGATTTTCTCGGCGAGTTAAGCAATTTGAGTAATTTGCCGATTCGTTTCAGAACGGCTTGCAATACAATTAACTATTTTTTGCCAGGCATTCATTGTGCAACAAAAGTGATTTTCTCGGCGAGTTAAGCATTTTGAGTAATTTTCAGATTGCTTTCAGAACGGCTTGCATTGAAATTTACTATTTTTTTGCCAGACATTCATTGTGGGAAAAAGGTGATTTTCTCGGCGAGTTAAGCATTTTGAATAATTTGCCGATTGGTTTCAGAACTGCTTGCAACACAGTTAACTATTTTTTGCCAGGCATTCATTGTGCAACAAAAGTGATTTTCTCGGCGAGTTAAGCATTTTGAGTAATTTGCCGATTGCTTTCAGAACGGCTTGCATTGAAATTTACTATTTTTTGCCAGACATTCATTGTGGGAAAAAAGTAATGTTCTCTGCGAGTTAAGCATTTTGAGTAATTTGCCGATTGGTTTCAGAACGGCTTGCATCACAATTAACTATTTTTTGCCAGGCATTCATTGTGGAACAAAAGTGATTTTCTCGGCGAGTTAAGCAATTTGAGTAATTTACCGATTGGTTTCAGAACGGCTTGAATTAAAATTTACTATTTTTTGCCAGACATTCATTGTGGCACAAAAGTGATTTTCACGGCGAGTTAAGCATTTTGAGCAATTTGCCGATTGGTTTCTGAACGGCTTGCATTGAAATTTACTATTTTTTGCCAGACATTCATTGTGGAACAAAAGTGATTTTCTCGGCGAGTTAAGCATTTTGAGCAAATTGCCGATTGGTTTCAGAACGGCTTGCATTGAAATTTACTCTTTTTTGCAAGACATTCATTGTGGGAAAAAGGTGATTTTCTCGACGAGTTAAGCATTTTGAGTAATTTGCCGATTGATTTCAGAACGGCTTGCATCACAATTAACTATTTTTTGCCAGGCATTCATTGTGGAACAAAAGTGATTTTCTCGGCGAGTTAAGCATTTTGAGTAATTTGCCGATTCGTTTCAGAACGGCTTGCAATACAATTAACTATTTTTTGCCAGACATTCATTGTGGAACCAAAGTGATTTTCTCGGCGAGTTAAGCATTTTGAACAATTTGCCGATTGATTTCAGAACGGCTTGCATCACAATTAACTATTTTTTGCCAGGCATTCATTGTGGAACAAAAGTGATTTTCTCGGCGAGTTAAGCATTTTGAGTAATTTGCCGATTGATTTCAGAACGGCTTGCATCACAATTAACTATTTTTTGCAAGGTATTCATTGTGGAACAAAAGTGATTTTCTCGGCGAGTTAAGCATTTTGAGTAATTTGCCGTTTCGTTTCAGAACGGCTTGCAATACAATTAACTATTTTTTGCCAGACATTCATTGTGGAACAAAAGTGATTTTCTCGTCGAGTTAAGCATTTTGAGCAATTTGCCGATTCGTTTCAGAACGGCTTGCATTGAAATTTACTATTTTTTGCCAGACATTCATTGTGGGAAAAAGGTGATTTTCTCCACGAGTTAAGCATTTTGAGTAATTTGCCGATTGATTTCAGAACGGCTTGCATCACAATTAACTATTTTTTGCCAGACATTCATTGTGGAACAAAAGTGATTTTCTCGGCGAGTTAAGCATTTTGAGTAATTTGCCGTTTCGTTTCAGAACGGCTTGCATCACAATTAACTATTTTTTGCAAGGCATTCATTGTGGAACAAAAGTGATTTTCTCGGCGAGTTAAGCATTTTGAGTAATTTGCCGATTCGTTTCAGAACGGCTTGCAAATACAATTAACTATTTTTTGCCAGACATTCATTGTGGAACCAAAGTGACTGTCTCCGCGAGGTCAGCATTTTCAGCAATTTGCCGATTGGTTTCAGACCGGCTTGCATCAGAATTAACTATTTTTTGCCAGGCATTCATTGTGGAACAAAAGTGATTTTTTCGGCGAGTTAAGCATTTTGAGTAATTTGCAGATTACTTTCAGAACGGCTTGCATTGAAATTTACTATTTTTTGCCAGACATTCATTGTGGGAAAAAGGTGATTTTCTCGGCGAGTTAAGCAATTTGAGTAATTTGCCGATTGATTTCAGAACGGCTTGCATTGAAATTTACTATTTTTTGCCAGACATTCATTGTGGGAAAAAGGTGATTTTCTCGGCGAGTTAAGCATTTTGAGTAATTTGCCGATTGGTTTCAGAACGGCTTGCATTGAAATTTACTGTTTTTTGCCAGACATTCATTGTGGAACAAAAGTGATTTTCTCGGCGAGTTAAGCATTTTGAGTAATTTGCCGATTCGTTTCAGAACGGCTTGCAATACAATTAACTATTTTTTGCCAGACATTCATTGTGGAACCAAAGTGACTTTCTCGGCGAGTTAAGCATTTTGAGCAATTTGCCGATTGGTTTCAGAACGGCATGCATCACAATTAACTATTTATTGCCAGGCATTCATTGTGGAACAAAAGTGATTTTTTTCGGCGAGTTAAGCATTTTGAGTAATTTGCAGATTGCTTTCAGAACGGCTTGCATTGAAATTTACTATTTTTTGCCAGACATTCATTGTGGGAAAAAGGTGATTTTCTCGGCGAGTTAAGCAATTTGAGTAATTTGCCGATTGATTTCAGAACGGCTTGCATCACAATTAACTATTTTTTGCCAGGCATTCATTGTGGAACAAAAGTGATTTTCTCGGCGAGTTAAGCATTTTGAGTAATTTGCCGATTGGTTTCAGAACGGCTTGCATTGAAATTTACTATTTTTTGCCAGACATTCATTGTGGAACAAAAGTGATTTTCTCGGCGAGTTAAGCATTTTGAATAATTTGCCGATTGGTTTCAGAACGGCTTGCAACACAGTTAACTATTTTTTGCCAGGCATTCATTGTGGAACAAAAGTGATTTTCTCGGCGAGTTCAGCATTTTGAGTAATTTGCCGATTGGTTTCAGAACGGCTTGCATTGAAATTTACTATTTTTTGCCAGGCATTCATTGTGGAACAAAAGTGATTTTCTCGGCGAGTTAAGCATTTTGAGTAATTTGCCGATTGGTTTCAGAACGGCTTGCATTGAAATTTACTATTTTTTGCCAGACATTCATTGTGGAACAAAAGTGATTTTCTCGGCGAATTAAGCATTTTGAATAATTTGCCGATTGGTTTCAGAACGGCTTGCAACACAGTTAACTATTTTTTGCCAGGCATTCATTGTGGAACAAAAGTGATTTTCTCGGCGAGTTAAGCATTTTGAGTAATTTGCCGATTGCTTTCAGAACGGCTTGCATTGAAATTTACTATTTTTTGCCAGACATTCATTGTGGAACAAAAGTGATTTTCTCGGCGAGTTAAGCATTTTGAGCAAATTGCCGATTGGTTCAGAACGGCTTGCATTGAAATTTACTCTTTTTTGCAAGACATTCATTGTGGGAAAAAGGTGATTTTCTCGACGAGTTAAGCATTTTGAGTAATTTGCCGATTGATTTCAGAACGGCTTGCATCACAATTAGCTATTTTTTGCCAGGCATTCATTGTGGAACAAAAGTGATTTTCTCGGCGAGTTAAGCATTTTGAGTAATTTGCCGATTCGTTTCAGAACGGCTTGCAATACAATTAACTATTTTTTGCCAGACATTCATTGTGGAACCAAAGTGATTTTCTCGGCGAGTTAAGCATTTTGAACAATTTGCCGATTGATTTCAGAACGGCTTGCATCACAATTAACTATTTTTTGCCAGGCATTCATTGTGGAACAAAAGTGATTTTCTCGGCGAGTTAAGCATTTTGAGTAATTTGCCGATTGATTTCAGAACGGCTTGCATCACAATTAACTATTTTTTGCAAGGCATTCATTGTGGAACAAAAGTGATTTTCTCGGCGAGTTAAGCATTTTGAGTAATTTGCCGTTTCGTTTCAGAACGGCTTGCAATACAATTAACTATTTTTTGCCAGACATTCATTGTGGAACCAAAGTGACTTTCTCGGCGAGTTCAGCATTTTCAGCAATTTGCCGATTGGTTTCAGACCGGCTTGCATCACAATTAACTATTTTTTGCCAGGCATTCATTGTGGAACAAAAGTGATTTTTTCGGCGAGTTAAGCATTTTGAGTAATTTGCAGATTGCTTTCAGAACGGCTTGCCTTGAAATTTACTATTTTTTGCCAGACATTCATTGTGGGAAAAAGGTGATTTTCTCGGCGAGTTAAGCAATTTGATTAATTTGCCGATTGATTTCAGAACGGCTTGCATCACAATTAACTATTTTTTGCCAGGCATTCATTGTGGAACAAAAGTGATTTTCTCGTCGAGTTAAGCATTTTGAGCAATTTGCCGATTCGTTTCAGAACGGCTTGCATTGAAATTTACTATTTTTTGCCAGACATTCATTGTGGTAAAAAGGTGATTTTCTCCACGAGTTAAGCATTTTGAGTAATTTGCCGATTGATTTCAGAACGGCTTACAGCACAATTAACTATTTTTTGCAAGGCATTCATTGTGGAACAAAAGTGATTTTCTCGGCGAGTTAAGCATTTTGAGTAATTTGCCGATTCGTTTCAGAACGGCTTGCAAATACAATTAACTATTTTTTGCCAGACATTCATTGTGGAACCAAAGTGACTTTCTCGGCGAGGTCAGCATTTTCAGCAATTTGCCGATTGGTTTCAGTCCGGCTTGCATTGAAATTTACTATTTTTTGCCAGACATTCATTGTGGAACAAAAGTGATTTTCTCGGCGAGTTAAGCATTTTGAGCAATTTGCCGATTCGTTTCAGAACGGCTTGCATTGAAATTTACTATTTTTTGCCAGACATTCATTGTGGGAAAAAGGTGATTTTCTCGACGAGTTAAGCATTTTGAGTAATTTGCCGATTGATTTCAGAACGGCTTGCATCACAATTAACTATTTTTTGCCAGGCATTCATTGTGGAACAAAAGTGGTTTTCTCGGCGAGTTAAGCATTTTGAGTAATTTGCCGATTCGTTTCAGAACGGCTTGCAATACAATTAACTATTTTCTGCCAGACATTCATTGCGGACCCAAAGTGATTTTCTCGGCGAGTTAAGCATTTTGAGCAATTTGCCGATTGATTTCATAACGGCTTGCATCACAATTAACTATTTTTTGCAAGGCATTCATTGTGGAACAAAAGTGATTTTCTCGGCGAGTTAAGCATTTTGAGTAATTTGCCGATTCGTTTCAGAACGGCTTGCAATACAATTAACTATTTTTTGCCAGACATTCATTGTGGAACCAAAGTGACTTTCTCGGCGAGTTAAGCATTTTCAGCAATTTGCCGATTGGTTTCAGACCGGCTTGCATCACAATTAACTATTTTTTGCCAGGCATTCATTGTGGAACAAAAGTGATTTTTTTCGGCGAGTTAAGCATTTTGAGTAATTTGCAGATTGCTTTCAGAACGGCTTGCATTGAAATTTACTATATTTTGCCAGACATTCATTGTGGAACAAAAGTGATTTTCTCGGCGAGATAAGCATTTTGAATAATTTGCCGATTGGTTTCAGAACGGCTTGCAACACAGTTAACTATTTTTTGCCAGGCATTCATTGTGCAACAAAAGTGATGTTCTCGGCGAGTTAAGCATTTTGAGTAATTTGCCGATTGCTTTCAGAACGGCTTGCATTGAAATTTACTATTTTTTGCCAGACATTCATTGTGGGAAAAAGGTGATTTTCTCGGCGAGTTAAGCAATTTGAGTAATTTGCCGATTCGTTTCAGAACGGCTTGCAATACAATTAACTATTTTTTGCCAGGCATTCATTGTGGAACCAAAGTGACTTTCTCGGCGAGTTAAGCATTTTGAGCAATTTGTCGATTGGTTTCAGAACGGCTTGCATCACAATTAACTATTTTTTGCCAGGCATTCATTGTGGAACAAAAGTGATTTTTTTCGGCGAGTTAAGCATTTTGAGTAATTTGCAGATTGCTTTCAGAACGGCTTGCATTGAAATTTACTATTTTTTGCCAGACATTCATTGTGGGAAAAAGGTGATTTTCTCGGCGAGTTAAGCAATTTGAGTAATTTGCCGATTGATTTCAGAACGGCTTGCATCACAATTAACTATTTTTTGCCAGGCATTCATTGTGGAACAAAAGTGATTTTCTCGGCGAGTTAAGCATTTTGAGTAATTTGCCGATTCGTTTCAGAACGGCTTGCAATACAATTAACTATTTTTTGCCAGACATTCATTGTGGAACCAAAGTGATTTTCTCGGCGAGTTAAGCATTTTGAGCCATTTGCCGATTGATTTCAGAACGGCTTGCATCACAATTAACTATTTTTTGCAAGGCATTCATTGTGGAACAAAAGTGATTTTCTCGGCGAGTTAAGCATTTTGGGTAATTTGCCGACTCGTTTCAGAACGGCTTGCAATACAATTAACTATTTTTTGCCAGACATTCATTGTGGAACCAAAGTGACTTTCTCGGCGAGTTAAGCATTTTCAGCAATTTGCCGATTGGTTTCAGACCGGCTTGCATCACAATTAACTATTTTTTGCCAGGCATTCATTGTGGAACAAAAGTGATTTTTTCGGCGAGTTAAGCATTTTGAGTAATTTGCAGATTGCTTTCAGAACGGCTTGCATTGAAATTTACTATTTTTTGCCAGACATTCATTGTGGAACAAAAGTGATTTTCTCGGCGAGTTAAGCATTTTGAATAATTTGCCGATTGGTTTCAGAACGGCTTGCAACACAGTTAACTATTTTTTGCCAGGCATTCATTGTGCAACAAAAGTGATTTTCTCGGCGACTTAAGCATTTTGAGTAATTTGCCGATTGCTTTCAGAACGGCTTGCATTGAAATTTACTATTTTTTGCCAGACATTCATTGTGGGAAAAAGGTGATTTTCTCGGCGAGTTAAGCAATTTGAGTAATTTGCCGATTCGTTTCAGAACGGCTTGCAATACAATTAACTATTTTTTGCCAGGCATTCATTGTGCAACAAAAGTGATTTTCTCGGCGACTTAAGCATTTTGAGTAATTTGCCGATTGCTTTCAGAACGGCTTGCATTGAAATTTACTATTTTTTGCCAGACATTCATTGTGGGAAAAAGGTGATTTTCTCGGCGAGTTAAGCAATTTGAGTAATTTGCCGATTCGTTTCAGAACGGCTTGCATCACAATTAACTATTTTTTGCCAGGCATTCATTCTGGAACAAAAGTGATTTTTTTCGGCGAGTTAAGCATTTTGAGTAATTTTCAGATTGCTTTCAGAACGGCTTGCATTGAAATTTACTATTTTTTTGCCAGACATTCATTGTGGGAAAAAGGTGATTTTCTCGGCGAGTTAAGCATTTTGAATAATTTGCCGATTGGTTTCAGAACTGCTTGCAACACAGTTAACTATTTTTTGCCAGGCATTCATTGTGCAACAAAAGTGATTTTCTCGGCGAGTTAAGCATTTTGAGTAATTTGCCGATTGCTTTCAGAACGGCTTGCATTGAAATTTACTATTTTTTGCCAGACATTCATTGTGGGAAAAAGGTGATTTTCTCGGCGAGTTAAGCAATTTGAGTAATTTGCCGATTCGTTTCAGAACGGCTTGCAATACAATTAACTATTTTTTGCCAGGCATTCATTGTGCAACAAAAGTGATTTTCTCGGCGACTTAAGCATTTTGAGTAATTTGCCGATTGCTTTCAGAACGGCTTGCATTGAAATTTACTATTTTTTGCCAGACATTCATTGTGGGAAAAAGGTGATTTTCTCGGCGAGTTAAGCAATTTGAGTAATTTGCCGATTCGTTTCAGAACGGCTTGCATCACAATTAACTATTTTTTGCCAGGCATTCATTCTGGAACAAAAGTGATTTTTTTCGGCGAGTTAAGCATTTTGAGTAATTTTCAGATTGCTTTCAGAACGGCTTGCATTGAAATTTACTATTTTTTTGCCAGACATTCATTGTGGGAAAAAGGTGATTTTCTCGGCGAGTTAAGCATTTTGAATAATTTGCCGATTGGTTTCAGAACTGCTTGCAACACAGTTAACTATTTTTTGCCAGGCATTCATTGTGCAACAAAAGTGATTTTCTCGGCGAGTTAAGCATTTTGAGTAATTTGCCGATTGCTTTCAGAACGGCTTGCATTGAAATTTACTATTTTTTGCCAGACATTCATTGTGGGAAAAAAGTAATGTTCTCTGCGAGTTAAGCATTTTGAGTAATTTGCCGATTGGTTTCAGAACGGCTTGCATCACAATTAACTATTTTTTGCCAGGCATTCATTGTGGAACAAAAGTGATTTTCTCGGCGAGTTAAGCAATTTGAGTAATTTACCGATTGGTTTCAGAACGGCTTGAATTAAAATTTACTATTTTTTGCCAGACATTCATTGTGGCACAAAAGTGATTTTCACGGCGAGTTAAGCATTTTGAGCAATTTGCCGATTGGTTTCTGAACGGCTTTCATTGAAATTTACTATTTTTTGCCAGACATTCATTGTGGAACAAAAGTGATTTTCTCGGCGAGTTAAGCATTTTGAGCAAATTGCCGATTGGTTTCAGAACGGCTTGCATTGAAATTTACTCTTTTTTGCAAGACATTCATTGTGGGAAAAAGGTGATTTTCTCGACGAGTTAAGCATTTTGAGTAATTTGCCGATTGATTTCAGAACGGCTTGCATCACAATTAACTATTTTTTGCCAGGCATTCATTGTGGAACAAAAGTGATTTTCTCGGCGAGTTAAGCATTTTGAGTAATTTGCCGATTCGTTTCAGAACGGCTTGCAATACAATTAACTATTTTTTGCCAGACATTCATTGTGGAACCAAAGTGATTTTCTCGGCGAGTTAAGCATTTTGAACAATTTGCCGATTGATTTCAGAACGGCTTGCATCACAATTAACTATTTTTTGCCAGGCATTCATTGTGGAACAAAAGTGATTTTCTCGGCGAGTTAAGCATTTTGAGTAATTTGCCGTTTCGTTTCAGAACGGCTTGCATCACAATTAACTATTTTTTGCAAGGCATTCATTGTGGAACAAAAGTGATTTTCTCGGCGAGTTAAGCATTTTGAGTAATTTGCCGATTCGTTTCAGAACGGCTTGCAAATACAATTAACTATTTTTTGCCAGACATTCATTGTGGAACCAAAGTGACTGTCTCCGCGAGGTCAGCATTTTCAGCAATTTGCCGATTGGTTTCAGACCGGCTTGCATCAGAATTAACTATTTTTTGCCAGGCATTCATTGTGGAACAAAAGTGATTTTTTCGGCGAGTTAAGCATTTTGAGTAATTTGCAGATTACTTTCAGAACGGCTTGCATTGAAATTTACTATTTTTTGCCAGACATTCATTGTGGGAAAAAGGTGATTTTCTCGGCGAGTTAAGCAATTTGAGTAATTTGCCGATTGATTTCAGAACGGCTTGCATTGAAATTTACTATTTTTTGCCAGACATTCATTGTGGGAAAAAGGTGATTTTCTCGGCGAGTTAAGCATTTTGAGTAATTTGCCGATTGGTTTCAGAACGGCTTGCATTGAAATTTACTGTTTTTTGCCAGACATTCATTGTGGAACAAAAGTGATTTTCTCGGCGAGTTAAGCATTTTGAGTAATTTGCCGATTCGTTTCAGAACGGCTTGCAATACAATTAACTATTTTTTGCCAGACATTCATTGTGGAACCAAAGTGACTTTCTCGGCGAGTTAAGCATTTTGAGCAATTTGCCGATTGGTTTCAGAACGGCTTGCATCACAATTAACTATTTATTGCCAGGCATTCATTGTGGAACAAAAGTGATTTTTTTCGGCGAGTTAAGCATTTTGAGTAATTTGCAGATTGCTTTCAGAACGGCTTGCATTGAAATTTACTATTTTTTGCCAGACATTCATTGTGGGAAAAAGGTGATTTTCTCGGCGAGTTAAGCAATTTGAGTAATTTGCCGATTGATTTCAGAACGGCTTGCATCACAATTAACTATTTTTTGCCAGGCATTCATTGTGGAACAAAAGTGATTTTCTCGGCGAGTTAAGCATTTTGAGTAATTTGCCGATTCGTTTCAGAACGGCTTGCAATACAATTAACTATTTTTTGCCAGACATTCATTGTGGAACCAAAGTGATTTTCTCGGCGAGTTAAGCATTTTGAGCCATTTGCCGATTGATTTCAGAACGGCTTGCATCACAATTAACTATTTTTTGCAAGGCATTCATTGTGGAACAAAAGTGATTTTCTCGGCGAGTTAAGCATTTTGGGTAATTTGCCGACTCGTTTCAGAACGGCTTGCAATACAATTAACTATTTTTTGCCAGGCATTCATTGTGGAACAAAAGTGATTTTCTCGGCGAGTTAAGCATTTTGAGTAATTTGCCGATTGGTTTCAGAACGGCTTGCATTGAAATTTACTATTTTTTGCCAGACACTCATTGTGGAACAAAAGTGATTTTCTCGGCGAGTTAAGCATTTTGAATAATTTGCCGATTCGTTTCAGAACGGCTTGCAAATACAATTAACTATTTTTTGCCAGACATTCATTGTGGAACCAAAGTGACTGTCTCCGCGAGGTCAGCATTTTCAGCAATTTGCCGATTGGTTTCAGACCGGCTTGCATCAGAATTAACTATTTTTTGCCAGGCATTCATTGTGGAACAAAAGTGATTTTTTCGGCGAGTTAAGCATTTTGAGTAATTTGCAGATTACTTTCAGAACGGCTTGCATTGAAATTTACTATTTTTTGCCAGACATTCATTGTGGGAAAAAGGTGATTTTCTCGGCGAGTTAAGCAATTTGAGTAATTTGCCGATTGATTTCAGAACGGCTTGCATTGAAATTTACTATTTTTTGCCAGACATTCATTGTGGGAAAAAGGTGATTTTCTCGGCGAGTTAAGCATTTTGAGTAATTTGCCGATTGGTTTCAGAACGGCTTGCATTGAAATTTACTGTTTTTTGCCAGACATTCATTGTGGAACAAAAGTGATTTTCTCGGCGAGTTAAGCATTTTGAGTAATTTGCCGATTCGTTTCAGAACGGCTTGCAATACAATTAACTATTTTTTGCCAGACATTCATTGTGGAACCAAAGTGACTTTCTCGGCGAGTTAAGCATTTTGAGCAATTTGCCGATTGGTTTCAGAACGGCTTGCATCACAATTAACTATTTATTGCCAGGCATTCATTGTGGAACAAAAGTGATTTTTTTCGGCGAGTTAAGCATTTTGAGTAATTTGCAGATTGCTTTCAGAATGGCTTGCATTGAAATTTACTATTTTTTGCCAGACATTCATTGTGGGAAAAAGGTGATTTTCTCGGCGAGTTAAGCAATTTGAGTAATTTGCCGATTGATTTCAGAACGGCTTGCATCACAATTAACTATTTTTTGCCAGACATTCATTGTGGAACAAAAGTGATTTTCTCGGCGAGTTAAGCATTTTGAGTAATTTGCCGATTGGTTTCAGAACGGCTTGCATTGAAATTTACTATTTTTTGCCAGACACTCATTGTGGAACAAAAGTGATTTTCTCGGCGAGTTAAGCATTTTGAATAATTTGCCGATTGGTTTCAGAACGGCTTGCAACACAGTTAACTATTTTTTGCCAGGCATTCATTGTGGAACAAAAGTGATTTTCTCGGCGAGTTAAGCATTTTGAGTAATTTGCCGATTGGTTTCAGAACGGCTTGCATTGAAATTTACTATTTTTTGCCAGGCATTCATTGTGGAACAAAAGTGATTTTCTCGGAGAGTTAAGCATTTTGAGTAATTTGCCGATTGGTTTCAGAACGGCTTGCATTGAAATTTACTATTTTTTGCCAGACATTCATTGTGGAACAAAAGTGATTTTCTCGGCGAATTAAGCATTTTGAATAATTTGCCGATTGGTTTCAGAACGGCTTGCAACACAGTTAACTATTTTTTGCCAGGCATTCATTGTGGAACAAAAGTGATTTTCTCGGCGAGTTAAGCATTTTGAGTAATTTGCCGATTGCTTTCAGAACGGCTTGCATTGAAATTTACTATTTTTTGCCAGACACTCATTGTGGAACAAAAGTGATTTTCTCGGCGAGTTAAGCATTTTGAGTAATTTGCCGATTCGTTTCAGAACGGCTTGCAATACAATTAACTATTTTTTGCCAGACATTCATTGTGGAACCAAAGTGATTTTCTCGGCGAGTTAAGCATTTTGAACAATTTGCCGATTGATTTCAGAACGGCTTGCATCACAATTAACTATTTTTTGCCAGGCATTCATTGTGGAACAAAAGTGATTTTCTCGGCGAGTTAAGCATTTTGAGTAATTTGCCGATTGATTTCAGAACGGCTTGCATCACAATTAACTATTTTTTGCAAGGCATTCATTGTGGAACAAAAGTGATTTTCTCGGCGAGTTAAGCATTTTGAGTAATTTGCCGTTTCGTTTCAGAACGGCTTGCAATACAATTAACTATTTTTTGCCAGACATTCATTGTGGAACCAAAGTGACTTTCTCGGCGAGTTCAGCATTTTCAGCAATTTGCCGATTGGTTTCAGACCGGCTTGCATCACAATTAACTATTTTTTGCCAGGCATTCATTGTGGAACAAAAGTGATTTTTTCGGCGAGTTAAGCATTTTGAGTAATTTGCAGATTGCTTTCAGAACGGCTTGCATTGAAATTTACTATTTTTTGCCAGACATTCATTGTGGGAAAAAGGTGATTTTCTCGGCGAGTTAAGCAATTTGAGTAATTTGCCGATTGATTTCAGAACGGCTTGCATCACAATTAACTATTTTTTGCCAGGCATTCATTGTGGAACAAAAGTGATTTTCTCGTCGAGTTAAGCATTTTGAGCAATTTGCCGATTCGTTTCAGAACGGCTTGCATTGAAATTTACTATTTTTTGCCAGACATTCATTGTGGGAAAAAGGTGATTTTCTCCACGAGTTAAGCATTTTGAGTAATTTGCCGATTGATTTCAGAACGGCTTGCAGCACAATTAACTATTTTTTGCAAGGCATTCATTGTGGAACAAAAGTGATTTTCTCGGCGAGTTAAGCATTTTGAGTAATTTGCCGATTCGTTTCAGAACGGCTTGCAAATACAATTAACTATTTTTTGCCAGACATTCATTGTGGAACCAAAGTGACTTTCTCGGCGAGGTCAGCATTTTCAGCAATTTGCCGATTGGTTTCAGTCCGGCTTGCATCAGAATTAACTATTTTTTGCCAGGCATTCATTGTGGAACAAAAGTGATTTTCTCGGCGAGTTCAGCATTTTGAGGAATTTGCCGATTGCTTTCAGAACGGCTTGCATTGAAATTTACTATTTTTTGCCAGACATTCATTGTGGGAAAAAAGTAATTTTCACGGCGAGTTAAGCATTTTGAGCAATTTGCCGATTGGTTTCTGAACGGCTTGCATTCAAATTTACTATTTTTTGCCAGCCATTCATTGTGGGAAATAGGTGATTTTCTCGGCGAGTTAAGCATTTTGAGAAATTTGCCGATTGGGTTCAGAACGGCTTGCATTGAAATTTACTATTTTTTGCCAGACATTTATTGTGGAAAAAAATTGATTTTCTCGGCGAGTTAAGCATTTTGAGCAATTTGCCGATTGATTTCAGAACGGCTTGCATCACAATTAACTATTTTTTGCCAGGCATTCATTGTGGAACAAAAGTGATTTTCTCGGCGAGTTAAGCATTTTGAGTAATTTGCCGATTGGTTTCAGAACGGCTTGCATTGAAATTTACTATTTTTTGCCAGACATTCATTGTGGAACAAAAGTGATTTTCACGGGGACTTAAGCATTTTGAGCAATTTGCCGATTGGTTTCAGAACGGCATGCATTGAAATTTACTATTTTTTGCCAGACATTCATTGTGGAACCAAAATGATTTTCTCGGCGAGTTAAGCATTTTGAGTAATTTGCCGATTGATTTCAGAACGGCTTGCTTCACAATTAACTAATTTTTGCAAGGCATTCATTGTGGAACAAAAGTGATTTTCTCGGCGAGTTAAGCATTTTGAGTAATTTGCCGATTGATTTCAGAACGGCTTGCATCACAATTAACTATTTTTTGCAAGGCATTCATTGTGGAACAAAAGTGATTTTCTCGGCGAGTTAAGCATTTTGAGTAATTTGCAGATTGCTTTCAGAACGGCTTGCATTGAAATTTACTATTTTTTGCCAGGCATTCATTGTGGGAAAAAGGTGATTTTCTCGGCGAGTTAAGCAATTTGAGTAATTTGCCGATTGGTTTCAGAACGGCTTGCATCACAATTAACTATTTTTTGACAGGCATTCATTGTGGAACAAAAGTGATTTTCTCGGCGAGTTAACCATTTTCAGTAAGTTGCCGATAGCTTTCAGAACGGCTTGCATTGAAATTTACTATTTTTTGCCAGACATTCATTGTGGGAAAAAAGTAATTTTCTCGGCGAGTTAAGCATTTTGAGTAATTTGCCGATTGGTTTCAGAACGGCTTGCATCACAATTAACTATTTTTTGCCAGGCATTCATTGTGGAACAAAAGTGATTTTCTCGGCGAGTTAAGCATTTTGAGTAATTTGCCGATTCGTTTCAGAACGGCTTGCAATACAATTAACTATTTTTTGCCAGACATTCATTGTGGAACCAAAGTGACTTTCTCGGCGAGTTAAGCATTTTGAGTAATTTGCCGATTGGTTTCAGAACGGCTTGCATCACAATTAACTATTTTTTGCCAGGCATTCATTGTGGAACAAAAGTGATTTTTTCGGCGAGTTAAGCATTTTGAGTAATTTGCAGATTGCTTTGAGAACGGCTTGCATTGAAATTTACAATTTTTTGCCAGACATTCATTGTGGGAAAAAGGTGATTTTCTCAGCGAGTTAAGCAATTTGAGTAATTTGCCGATTGATTTCAGAACGGCTTGCATCACAATTAACTGTTTTTTGCCAGGCATTCATTGTGGAACAAAAGTGATTTTCTCGGCGAGTTAAGCATTTTGAGTAATTTCCCGATTGATTTCAGAACGGCTTGCATCACAATTAACTATTTTTTGCCAGGCATTCATTGTGGAACAAAAGTGATTTTTTCGGCGAGTTAAGCATTTTGAGTAATTTGCAGATTGCTTTCAGAACGGCTTGCATTGAAATTTACTATTTTTTGCCAGACATTCATTGTGGGAAAAAGGTGATTTTCTCGGCGAGTTAAGCAATTTGAGTAATTTGCCGATTGATTTCAGAACGGCTTGCATCACAATTAACTATTTTTTGCCAGGCATTCATTGTGGAACAAAAGTGATTTTCTCGGCGAGTTAAGCATTTTGAGTAATTTGCCGATTGGTTTCAGAACGGCTTGCATTGAAATTTACTATTTTTTGCCAGACATTCATTGTGGAACAAAAGTGATTTTCTCGGCGAGTTAAGCATTTTGAGTAATTTGCCGATTGATTTCAGAACGGCTTGCATCACAATTAATTATTTTTTAACCAGGCATTCATTATGGAACAAAAGTGATTTTCTCGGCGAGTTAAGCATTTTGAGTAATTTGCCGATTGGTTTCAGAACGGCTAGCATCACAATTAACTATATTTTGCAAGGCATTCATTGTGGAACAAAAGTGATTTTCTCGGCGAGTTAAGCATTTTGAGTAATTTGCCGATTCGTTTCAGAACGGCTTGCAATACAATTAACTATTTTTTGCCAGGCATTCATTGTGGAACAAAAGTGATTTTTTCGGCGAGTTAAGCATTTTGAGTAATTTGCAGATTGTTTTCAGAACGGCTTGCATTGAAATTTACTATTTTTTGCCAGACATTCATTGTGGGAAAAATGTAATTTTCACGGCGAGTTAAGCATTTTGAGCAATTTGCCGATTGGTTTCTGAACGGCTTGCATTCAAATTTACTATTTTTTGCCAGCCATTCATTGTGGGAAATAGGTGATTTTCTCGGCGAGTTAAGCATTTTGAGCAATTTGCCGATTGGGTTCAGAACGGCTTGCATTGAAATTTACTATTTTTGCCAGACATTCATTGTGGAACAAAAGTGATTTTCTCGGCGAGTTAAGCATTTTGAGTAATTTGCCGATTGATTTCAGAACGGCTTGCATCACAATTAACTATTTTTTGCCAGACATTCATTGTGGAACAAAAGTGATTTTCACGGGGAGTTAAGCATTTTGAGAAATTTGCCGATTGGTTTCAGAACGGCTTGCATTGAAATTTACTATTTTTTTCCAGACATTTATTGTGGAACAAAAGTGATTTTCTCGGCGAGTTAAGCATTTTGAGCAATTTGCCGATTGATTTCAGAACGGCTTGCATCACAATTAACTATTTTTTGCCAGGCATTCATTGTGGAACAAAAGTGATTTTCTCGGCGAGTTAAGCATTTTGAGTAATTTGCCGATTGGTTTCAGAACGGCTTGCATTGAAATTTACTATTTTTTGCCAGACATTGATTGTGGAACAAAAGTGATTTTCACGGGGACTTAAGCATTTTGAGTAATTTGCCGATTGGTTTCAGAACGGCTTGCTTCACAATTAACTAATTTTTGCCATGCATTCATTGTGGAACAAAAGTGATTTTCTCGGCGAGTTAAGCATTTTGAGTAATTTGCCGATTGATTTTAGAACGGCTTGCATCACAATTAACTATTTTTTGCAAGGCATTCATTGTGGAACAAAAGTGATTTTCTCGGCGAGTTAAGCAATTTGAGTAATTTGCCGATTCGTTTCAGAACGGCTTGCAATACAATTAACTATTTTTTGCCAGGCATTCATTGTGGAACAAAAGTGATTTTCTCGGCGAGTTAAGCATTTTGAGTAATTTGCAGATTGCTTTCAGAACGGCTTGCATTGAAATTTACTATTTTTTGCCAGACATTCATTGTGGGAAAAAGGTGATTTTCTCGGCGAGTTAAGCAATTTGAGTAATATGCCGATCGATTTCAGAACGGCTTGCATCACAATTAACTGATTTTTACCAGGCATTCATTGTGGAACAAAAGTGATTTTCTCGGCGAGTTAAGCATTTTGAGTAAGTTGCCGATTGCTTTCAGAACGGCTTGCATTGAAATTTACTATTTTTTGCCAGGCATTCATTGTGGAACAAAAGTGATTTTTTCGGCGAGTTAAGCATTTTGAGTAATTTGCAGATTGCTTTGAGAACGGCTTGCATTGAAATTTACAATTTTTTGCCAGACATTCATTGTGGGAAAAAGGTGATTTTCTCAGCGAGTTAAGCAATTTGAGTAATTTGCCGATTGATTTCAGAACGGCTTGCATCACCATTAACTGTTTTTTGCCAGGCATTCATTGTGGAACAAAAGTGATTTTCTCGGCGAGTTAAGCATTTTGAGTAATTTGCCGATTGGTTTCAGAACGGCTTGCATTGAAATTTACTATTGTTTGCCAGTCATTCATTGTGGGATAAAAGTAATTTTCACGGCGAGTTAAGCATTTTGAGCAATTTGCCGATTGGTTTCTGAACGGCTTGCATTGAAATTTACTATTTTTTGCAAGACATTCATTGAGGGGAAAAAGGTGATTTTCTCGGCGAGTTAAGCATTTTGAGTAATTTCCCGATTGATTTCAGAACGGCTTGCATCACAATTAACTATTTTTTGCCAGGCATTCATTGTGGAACAAATGTGATTTTCTCGGCGAGTTAAGCATTTTGAGTAGTTTAACGATTGGTTTCAGAACGGATTGCATTAAAATTTACTATTTTTTGCCAGACATTCATTGTGGAACAAAAGTGATTTTCACGGGGAGTTAAGCATTTTGAGCAATTTGCCGATTGGTTTCAGAACGGCTTGCATTGAAATTTACTATTTTTTGCCAGACATTCATTGAGGGAAAAAGGTGATTTTCTCGGCGAGTTAAGCAATTTGAGTTATTTGCCGATTGATTTCAGAACGGCTTGCATCACAATTAACTATTTTTTGCCAGGCATTCATTGTGGAACAAAAGTGATTTTCTCGGCGAGTTAAGCATTTTGAGTAATTTGCCGATTGGTTTCAGAACGGCTTGCATCACAATTAACTATATTTTGCCAGACATTCATTGTGGGAAAAAAGTGATTTTCCCTGCGAGTTAAGCATTTTGAGTAATTTGCCGATTAGTTTCAGAACGGCTTGCATCACAATTAACTATTTTTTGCCAGACATTCATTGTGGGAAAAAAGCGAGTTAAGCATTTTGAGCAATTTGCCGATTGGTTTCAGAACGGCTTGCATTGAAATTTACTCTTTTTTGCCAGACATTCATTGTGGGAAAAAGGTGATTTTCTTGGCGTGTTAAGCATTTTGAGTAATTTGCCGATTGATTTCAGAACGGCTTGCATCACAATTAACTATATTTTGCAAGCATTCATTGTGGAACAAAAGTGATTTTCTCGGCGAGTTAAGCATTTTGAGTGATTTACCGATTGGTTTCAGAACGGCTTGCATCACAATTAACTATTTTTTGACAGGCATTCATTGTGGAACAAAAGTGATTTTCTCGGCGAGTTAAGCATTTTCAGTAAGTTGCCGATTGCTTTCAGAACGGCTTGCATTGAAATATACTATTTTTTGCCAGACATTCATTGTGGGATAAAGTAATTTTCTCGGCGAGTTAAGCATTTTGAGTAATTTGCCGATTGGTTTCAGAACGGCTTGCATCACAATTAACTATTTTTTGCCAGGCATTCATTGTGGAACAAAAGTGATTTACTCGGCGAGTTAAGCATTTTGAGTAATTTGCCGATTGCTTTCAGAACGGCTTGCATTGAAATTTACTATTTTTTTTCAGACATTCATTGTGGGAAAAAAGTAATTTTCACGGCGAGTTAAGCATTTTGAGCAATTTGCCGATTGGTTTCTGAACGGCGTGCATTGAAATTTACTATTTTTTGCAAGACATTCATTGAGGGGGAAAAAGGTGATTTTCTCGGCGAGTTAAGCATTTTGAGTAATTTCCCGATTGATTTCAGAACGGCTTGCATCACAATTAACTATTTTTTGCCAGGCATTCATTGTGGAACAAATGTGATTTTCTCGGCGAGTTAAGCATTTTGAGTAGTTTGCCGATTGGTTTCAGAACGGATTGCATTAAAATTTACTATTTTTTGCCAGACATTCATTGTGGAACAAAAGTGATTTTCACGGGGAGTTAAGCATTTTGAGCAATTTGCCGATTGGTTTCAGAACGGCTTGCATTGAAATTTACTATTTTTTGCCAGACATTCATTGTGGGAAAAAGGTGATTTTCTCGGCGAGTTAAGCAATTTGAGTTATTTGCCGATTGATTTCAGAACGGCTTGCATCGCAATTAACTATTTTTTGCCAGGCATTCATTGTGGAACAAAAGTGATTTTCTCGGCGAGTTAAGCATTTTGAGTAATTTGCAGATTGCTTTCAGAACGGCTTGCATTGAAATTTACTATTTTTTGCCAGACATTCATTGTGGGAAAAAGGTGATTTTCTCGGCGAGTTAAGCAATTTGAGTAATATGCCGATCGATTTCAGAACGGCTTGCATCACAATTAACTGTTTTTTACCAGGCATTCATTGTGGAGCAAAAGTGATTTTCTCGGCGAGTTAAGCATTTTGAGTAAGTTGCCGATTGCTTTCAGAACGGCTTGCATTGAAATTTACTATTTTTTGCCAGGCATTCATTGTGGAACAAAAGTGATTTTTTCGGCGAGTTAAGCATTTTGAGTAATTTGCAGATTGCTTTGAGAACGGCTTGCATTGAAATTTACAATTTTTTGCCAGACATTCATTGTGGGAAAAAGGTGATTTTCTCAGCGAGTTAAGCAATTTGAGTAATTTGCCGATTGATTTCAGAACGGCTTGCATCACCATTAACTGTTTTTTGCCAGGCATTCATTGTGGAACAAAAGTGATTTTCTCGGCGAGTTAAGCATTTTGAGTAATTTGCCGATTGGTTTCAGAACGGCTTGCATCACAATTAACTATTTTTTGCAAGGCATTCATTGTGGAACAAAAGTGATTTTCTCGGCGAGTTAAGCATTTTGAGTAATTTGCCGATTGGTTTCTGAACGGCTTGCATTGAAATTTACTATTTTTTGCAAGACATTCATTGAGGGGAAAAAGGTGATTTTCTCGGCGAGTTAAGCATTTTGAATAATTTGCCGATTGGTTCCAGAACGGCTTGCAACACAGTTAACTATTTTTTGCCAGGCATTCATTGTGGAACAAAGTGATTTTCTCGGCGAGTTAAGCATTTTGAGTAATTTGCCGATTGCTTTCAGAACGGCTTGCATTGAAATTTGCTATTTTTTGCCAGGCATTCAGTGTGGAACAAAAGTGATTTTCTCGGCGAGTTAAGCATTTTGAGTAATTTGCCGATTAGTTTCAGAACGGCTTGCATCACAATTAACTATATTTTGCCAGACATTCATTGTGGGAAAAAAGTGATTTTCCCTGCGAGTTAAGCATTTTGAGTAATTTGCCGATTAGTTTCAGAACGGCTTGCATCACAATTAACTATTTTTTGCCAGACATTCATTGTGGGAAAAAAGCGAGTTAAGCATTTTGAGCAATTTGCCGATTGGTTTCAGAACGGCTTGCATTGAAATTTACTCTTTTTTGCCAGACATTCATTGTGGGAAAAAGGTGATTTTCTTGGCGTGTTAAGCATTTTGAGTAATTTGCCGATTGATTTCAGAACGGCTTGCATCACAATTAACTATATTTTGCAAGCATTCATTGTGGAACAAAAGTGATTTTCTCGGCGAGTTAAGCATTTTGAGTAATTTACCGATTGGTTTCAGAACGGCTTGCATCACAATTAACTATTTTTTGACAGGCATTCATTGTGGAACAAAAGTGATTTTCTCGGCGAGTTAAGCATTTTCAGTAAGTTGCCGATTGCTTTCAGAACGGCTTGCATTGAAATTTACTATTTTTTGCCAGACATTCATTGTGGGATAAAGTAATTTTCTCGGCGAGTTAAGCATTTTGAGTAATTTGCCGATTGGTTTCAGAACGGCTTGCATCACAATTAACTATTTTTTGCCAGGCATTCATTGTGGAACAAAAGTAATTTTCACGGCGAGTTAAGCATTTTGAGCAATTTGCCGATTGGTTTCTGAACGGCGTGCATTGAAATTTACTATTTTTTGCAAGACATTCATTGAGGGGGAAAAAGGTGATTTTCTCGGCGAGTTAAGCATTTTGAGTAATTTCCCGATTGATTTCAGAACGGCTTGCATCACAATTAACTATTTTTTGCCAGGCATTCATTGATGATCGAATGTGATTTTCTCGGCGAGTTAAGCATTTTGAGTAGTTTGCCGATTGGTTTCAGAACGGATTGCATTAAAATTTACTATTTTTTGCCAGACATTCATTGTGGAACAAAAGTGATTTTCACGGGGAGTTAAGCATTTTGAGCAATTTGCCGATTGGTTTCAGAACGGCTTGCACTGAAATTTACTATTTTTTGCCAGACATTCATTGTGGGAAAAAGGTGATTTTCTCGGCGAGTTAAGCAATTTGAATTATTTGCCGATTGATTTCAGAACGGCTTGCATCGCAATTAACTATTTTTTGCCAGGCATTCATTGTGGAACAAAAGTGATTTTCTCGGCGAGTTAAGCATTTTGAGTAATTTGCCGATTGGTTTCAGAACGGCTTGCATTGAAGTTTACTATTTTTTGCCAGACATTCATTGTGGAACAAAAGTGATTTTCTCGGCGAGTTAAGCATTTTGAATAATTTGCCGATTGGTTCCAGAACGGCTTGCAACACAGTTAACTATTTTTTGCCAGGCATTCATTGTGGAACAAAGTGATTTTCTCGGCGAGTTAAGCATTTTGAGTAATTTGCCGATTGCTTTCAGAACGGCTTGCATTGAAATTTACTATTTTTTGCCAGGCATTCATTGTGGAACAAAAGTGATTTTCTCGGCGAGTTAAGCATTTTGAGTAATTTGCCGATTAGTTTCAGAACGGCTTGCATCACAATTAACTATATTTTGCCAGACATTCATTGTGGGAAAAAAGTGATTTTCCCTGCGAGTTAAGCATTTTCAGTAATTTACCGATTGGTTTCAGAACACCTTGCATTAAAATTTGCTATTTTTTGCCAGACATTCATTGTGGAACAAAAGCGAGTTAAGCATTTTGAACAATTTGCCGATTGGTTTCATAAGCATTTTGAGCAATTTGCCGATTGGTTTCAGAACGGCTTGCATCACAATTAACTATTTTTTGCCAGACATTCATTGTGGAACAAAAGTGATTTTCACGGGGAGTTAAGCATTTTGAGTAATTTGCCGATTGGTTTCAGAACGGCTTGCATTGAAATTTACTATTTTTTGCCAGACATTCATTGTGGGAAAAAGGTGATTTTCTCGGCGAGTTAAGCAATTTGAGTTATTTGCCGATTGATTTCAGAACGGCTTGCATCACAATTAACTATTTTTTTGCCAGGCATTCATTGTGGAACAAAAGTGATTTTCTCGGCGAGTTAAGCATTTTGAGTAATTTGCCGATTGGTTTCAGAACGGCTTGCATTGAAGTTTACTATTTTTTGCCAGACATTCATTGTGGAACAAAAGTGATTTTCACGGGGAGTTAAGTATTTTGAGCAATTTGCCGATTGGTTTCAGAACGGCTTGCATTGAAATTTACTATTTTTTGCCAGACATTCATTGTGGGAAATAGGTGATTTTCTCGGCGAGTTAAGCATTTTGAGTAATTTGCCGATTGATTTCAGAACGGTTTGCATCACAATTAACTATTTTTTGCCAGGCATTCATTGTGGAACAAAAGTGATTTTCTCGGCGAGTTAAGCATTTTGAGTAATTTGCCGACTGGTTTCAGAACGGCTTGCATTGAAATTTACTATTTTTTGCCAGACATTCATTGTGGGAAAAAGGTGATTTTCTCGGCGAATTAAGCATTTTGAGTAATTTGCCGATTGGTTTCAGAACGGCTTGCATTGAAATTTACTATTTTTTGCCAGACATTCATTGTGGAACCAAAGTGACTTTCTCGGCGAGTTAAGCATTTTGAGTAATTTGCCGATTGATTTCAGAACGGTTTGCATCACAATTAACTATTTTTTGCCAGGCATTCATTGTGGAACAAAAGTGATTTTCTCGGCGAGTTAAGCATTTTGAGTAATTTGCCGATTGGTTTCAGAACGGCTTGCATTGAAGTTTACTATTTTTTGCCAGACATTCATTGTGGAACAAAAGTGATTTTCACGGGGAGTTAAGTATTTTGAGCAATTTGCCGATTGGTTTCAGAACGGCTTGCATTGAAATTTACTATTTTTTGCCAGACATTCATTGTGGGAAATAGGTGATTTTCTCGGCGAGTTAAGCATTTTGAGTAATTTGCCGATTGGCTTCAGAACGGCTTGCATCACAATTAACTATTTTTTGCCAGGCATTCATTGTGGAACAAAAGTGATTTTCTCGGCGAGTTAAGCGTTTTGAGTAATTTGCCGATTGGTTTCAGAACGGCTTGCATTGAAATTTACTATTTTTTGCCAGACATTCACTGTGGAACAAAAGTGATTTTCACGGGGAGTTAAGCATTTTGATCAATTTGCCGATTGGTTTCCGAACGGCTTGCATTGAAATTTACTATTTTTTGCCAGGCATTCATTGTGGAACAAAAGTGATTTTCTCGGCGAGTTAAGCATTTTGAGTAATTTGCCGATTGATTTCAGAACGGCTTGCATCACAATTAACTATTTTTTGCCAGGCATTCATTGTGGAACAAAAGTGATTTACTCGGCGAGTTAAGTATTTTCAGTAAGTTGCCGATTGCTTTCAGAACGGCTTGCATTGAAATTTACTATTTTTTGCCAGACATTCATTGTGGGATAAAGTAATTTTCTCGGCGAGTTAAGCATTTTGAGCAATTTGCCGATTGGTTTCAGAACGGCTTGCATTGAAATTTACTATTTTTTGCCAGACATTCATTGTGGAACAAAAGTGATTTTCTCGGCGAGTTAAGCATTTTGAGTAATTTGCCGATTGATTTCAGAACGGCTTGCATCACAATTAACTATTTTTTACCAGGCATTCATTATGGAACAAAAGTGATTTTCTCGGCGAGTTAAGCATTTTGAGTAATTTGCCGATTGGCTTCAGAACGGCTTGCATCACAATTAACTATTTTTTGCCAGGCATTCATTGTGGAACAAAAGTGATTTTCTCGGCGAGTTAAGCGTTTTGAGTAATTTGCCGATTGGTTTCAGAACGGCTTGCATTGAAATTTACTATTTTTTGCCAGACATTCACTGTGGAACAAAAGTGATTTTCACGGGGAGTTAAGCATTTTGATCAATTTGCCGATTGGTTTCAGAACGGCTTGCATTGAAATTTACTATTTTTTGCCAGGCATTCATTGTGGAACAAAAGTGATTTTCTCGGCGAGTTAAGCATTTTGAGTAATTTGCCGATTGATTTCAGAACGGCTTGCATCACAATTAACTATTTTTTGCCAGGCATTCATTGTGGAACAAAAGTGATTTTCTCGGCGAATTAAGTATTTTCATTATGTTGCCGATTGCTTTCAGAACGGCTTGCATTGAAATTTACTATTTTTTGCCAGACATTCATTGTGGGATAAAGTAATTTTCTCGGCGAGTTAAGCATTTTGAGTAATTTGCCGATTGGTTTCAGAACGGCTTGCATCACAATTAACTATTTTTTGCCAGGCATTCATTGTGGAACAAAAGTGATTTACTCGGCGAGTTAAGCATTTTGAGTAATTTGCCGATTGCTTTCAGAACGGCTTGCATTGAAATTTACTATTTTTTGCCAGACATTCATTGTGGGAAAAAAGTAATTTTCACGGCGAGTTAAGCATTTTGAGCAATTTGCCGATTGGTTTCTGAACGGCTTGCATTGAAATTTACTATTTTTTGCAAGACATTCATTGAGGGGAAAAAGGTGATTTTCTCGGCGAGTTAAGCATTTTGAGTAATTTCCCGATTGATTTCAGAACGGCTTGCATCACAATTAACTATTTTTTGCCAGGCATTCATTGTGGAACAAATGTGATTTTCTCGGCGAGTTAAGCATTTTGAGAAGTTTGCCGATTGGTTTCAGAACGGATTGCATTAAAATTTACTATTTTTTGCCAGACATTCATTGTGGAACAAAAGTGATTTTCACGGGGAGTTAAGCATTTTGAGCAATTTGCCGATTGGTTTCAGAACGGCTTGCATTGAAATTTACTATTTTTTGCCAGACATTCATTGTGGGAAATAGGTGATTTTCTCGGCGAGTTAAGCATTTTGAGTAATTTGCCGATTGATTTCAGAACGGCTTGCATCACAATTAACTATTTTTTGCCAGGCATTCATTGTGGAACAAAAGTGATTTGCTCGGCGAGTTAAGCATTTTGAGTAATTTGCCGACTGGTTTCAGAACGGCTTGCATTGAAATTTACTATTTTTTGCCAGACATTCATTGTGGGAAAAAGGTGATTTTCTCGGCGAGTTAAGCATTTTGAGTAATTTGCCGATTGGTTTCAGAACGGCTTGCATTGAAATTTACTATTTTTTGCCAGACATTCATTGTGGAACCAAAGTGACTTTCTCGGCGAGTTAAGCATTTTGATCAATTTGCCGATTGGTTTCAGAACGGCTTGCATTGAAATTTACTATTTTTTGCCAGACATTCTTTGTGGAACAAAAGTGATTTTCTCGGCGAGTTAAGCATTTTGAGTAATTTGCCGATTGATTTCAGAACGGCTTGCATCACAATTAACTATTTTTTAACCAGGCATTCATTATGGAACAAAAGTGATTTTCTCGGCGAGTTAAGCATTTTGAGTAATTTGCCGATTGGTTTCAGAACGGCTTGCAACACAATTAACTATTTTTTGCCAGGCATTCATTGTGGAACAAAATTGATTTTCTCGGCGAGTTAAGCATTTTGAGCAATTTGCCGATTGGTTTCAGAACGGCTTGCATTGAAATTTACTATTTTTTGCCAGACATTCATTGTGGAACAAAAGTGATTTTCACGGGGAGTTAAGCATTTTGAGAAATTTGCCGATTGGTTTCAGAACGGCTTGCATTGAAATTTACTATTTTTTGCCAGACATTCATTGTGGAACAAAAGTGATTTTCTCGGCGAGTTAAGCATCTTGAGCAATTTGCCGATTGATTTCAGAACGGCTTGCATCACAATTAACTATTTTTTGCCAGGCATTCATTGTGGAACAAAAGTGATTTTCTCGGCGAGTTAAGCATTTTGAGTAATTTGCCGATTGGTTTCAGAACGGCTTGCATTGAAATTTACTATTTTTTGCCAGACATTCATTGTGGAACCAAAGTGACTTTCTCGGCGAGTTAAGCATTTTGAGCAATTTGCTGATTGGTTTCAGAACGGCTTGCATTGAAATTTACTATTTTTTGCCAGACATTCATTGTGGGAAATAGGTGATTTTCTCGGCGAGTTAAGCATTTTGAGTAATTTGCCGATTGATTTCAGAACGGCTTGCATCACAATTAACTATTTTTTGCCAGGCATTCATTGTGGAACAAAAGTGATTTTCTCGGCGAGTTAAGCATTTTGAGTAATTTGCCGACTGGTTTCAGAACGGCTTGCATTGAAATTTACTATTTTTTGCCAGACATTCATTGTGGGAAAAAGGTGATTTTCTCGGCGAGTTAAGCATTTTGAGTAATTTGCCGATTGGTTTCAGAACGGCTTGCATTGAAATTTACTATTTTTTGCCAGACATTCATTGTGGAACCAAAGTGACTTTCTCGGCGAGTTAAGCATTTTGAGTAATTTGCCGATTGATTTCAGAACGGTTTGCATCACAATTAACTATTTTTTGCCAGGCATTTATTGTGGAACAAAAGTGATTTTCACGGGGAGTTAAGCATTTTGATCAATTTGCCGATTGGTTTCAGAACGGCTTGCATTGAAATTTACTATTTTTTGCCAGACATTCATTGTGGGAAAAAGGTGATTTTCTCGGCGAGTTAAGCATTTTGAGTAATTTGCCGATTGGTTTCAGAACGGCTTGCATTGAAATTTACTATTTTTTGCCAGACATTCATTGTGGAACCAAAGTGACTTTCTCGGCGAGTTAAGCATTTTGATCAATTTGCCGATTGGTTTCCGAACGGCTTGCATTGAAATTTACTATTTTTTGCCAGACATTCATTGTGGAACAAAAGTGATTTTCTCGGCGAGTTAAGCATTTTGAGTAATTTGCCGATTGATTTCAGAACGGCTTGCATCACAATTAACTATTTTTTAACCAGGCATTCATTATGGAACAAAAGTGATTTTCTCGGCGAGTTAAGCATTTTGAGTAATTTGCCGATTGGTTTCAGAACGGCTTGCATCACAATTAACTATTTTTTGCCAGGCATTCATTGTGGAACAAAAGTGATTTTCTCGGCGAGTTAAGCATTTTGAGTAATTTGCCGATTCGTTTCAGAACGGCTTGCAATACAATTAACTATTTTTTGCCAGACATTCATTGTGGAACCAAAGTGACTTTCTCGGCGAGTTAAGCATTTTGAGTAATTTGCCGATTGGTTTCAGAACGGCTTGCATCACAATTAACTATTTTTTGCCAGGCATTCATTGTGGAACAAAAGTGATTTTTTCGGCGAGTTAAGCATTTTGAGTAATTTGCAGATTGCTTTGAGAACGGCTTGCATTGAAATTTACAATTTTTTGCCAGACATTCATTGTGGGAAAAAGGTGATTTTCTCAGCGAGTTAAGCAATTTGAGTAATTTGCCGATTGATTTCAGAACGGCTTGCATCACAATTAACTGTTTTTTGCCAGGCATTCATTGTGGAACAAAAGTGATTTTCTCGGCGAGTTAAGCATTTTGAGTAATTTCCCGATTGATTTCAGAACGGCTTGCATCACAATTAACTATTTTTTGCCAGGCATTCATTGTGGAACAAAAGTGATTTTTTCGGCGAGTTAAGCATTTTGAGTAATTTGCAGATTGCTTTCAGAACGGCTTGCATTGAAATTTACTATTTTTTGCCAGACATTCATTGTGGGAAAAAGGTGATTTTCTCGGCGAGTTAAGCAATTTGAGTAATTTGCCGATTGATTTCAGAACGGCTTGCATCACAATTAACTATTTTTTGCCAGGCATTCATTGTGGAACAAAAGTGATTTTCTCGGCGAGTTAAGCATTTTGAGTAATTTGCCGATTGGTTTCAGAACGGCTTGCATTGAAATTTACTATTTTTTGCCAGACATTCATTGTGGAACAAAAGTGATTTTCTCGGCGAGTTAAGCATTTTGAGTAATTTGCCGATTGATTTCAGAACGGCTTGCATCACAATTAATTATTTTTTAACCAGGCATTCATTATGGAACAAAAGTGATTTTCTCGGCGAGTTAAGCATTTTGAGTAATTTGCCGATTGGTTTCAGAACGGCTAGCATCACAATTAACTATATTTTGCAAGGCATTCATTGTGGAACAAAAGTGATTTTCTCGGCGAGTTAAGCATTTTGAGTAATTTGCCGATTCGTTTCAGAACGGCTTGCAATACAATTAACTATTTTTTGCCAGGCATTCATTGTGGAACAAAAGTGATTTTTTCGGCGAGTTAAGCATTTTGAGTAATTTGCAGATTGTTTTCAGAACGGCTTGCATTGAAATTTACTATTTTTTGCCAGACATTCATTGTGGGAAAAATGTAATTTTCACGGCGAGTTAAGCATTTTGAGCAATTTGCCGATTGGTTTCTGAACGGCTTGCATTCAAATTTACTATTTTTTGCCAGCCATTCATTGTGGGAAATAGGTGATTTTCTCGGCGAGTTAAGCATTTTGAGCAATTTGCCGATTGGTTTCTCAACGGCTTGCATTCAAATTTACTATTTTTTGCCCGCCATTCATTGTGGGAAATAGGTGATTTTCTCGGCGAGTTAAGCATTTTGAGCAATTTGCCGATTGGGTTCAGAACGGCTTGCATTGAAATTTACTATTTTTGCCAGACATTCATTGTGGAACAAAAGTGATTTTCTCGGCGAGTTAAGCATTTTGAGTAATTTGCCGATTGATTTCAGAACGGCTTGCATCACAATTAACTATTTTTTGCCAGACATTCATTGTGGAACAAAAGTGATTTTCACGGGGAGTTAAGCATTTTGAGAAATTTGCCGATTGGTTTCAGAACGGCTTGCATTGAAATTTACTATTTTTTTCCAGACATTTATTGTGGAACAAAAGTGATTTTCTCGGCGAGTTAAGCATTTTGAGCAATTTGCCGATTGATTTCAGAACGGCTTGCATCACAATTAACTATTTTTTGCCAGGCATTCATTGTGGAACAAAAGTGATTTTCTCGGCGAGTTAAGCATTTTGAGTAATTTGCCGATTGGTTTCAGAACGGCTTGCATTGAAATTTACTATTTTTTGCCAGACATTGATTGTGGAACAAAAGTGATTTTCACGGGGACTTAAGCATTTTGAGTAATTTGCCGATTGGTTTCAGAACGGCTTGCTTCACAATTAACTAATTTTTGCCATGCATTCATTGTGGAACAAAAGTGATTTTCTCGGCGAGTTAAGCATTTTGAGTAATTTGCCGATTGATTTTAGAACGGCTTGCATCACAATTAACTATTTTTTGCAAGGCATTCATTGTGGAACAAAAGTGATTTTCTCGGCGAGTTAAGCAATTTGAGTAATTTGCCGATTCGTTTCAGAACGGCTTGCAATACAATTAACTATTTTTTGCCAGGCATTCATTGTGGAACAAAAGTGATTTTCTCGGCGAGTTAAGCATTTTGAGTAATTTGCAGATTGCTTTCAGAACGGCTTGCATTGAAATTTACTATTTTTTGCCAGACATTCATTGTGGGAAAAAGGTGATTTTCTCGGCGAGTTAAGCAATTTGAGTAATATGCCGATCGATTTCAGAACGGCTTGCATCACAATTAACTGTTTTTTACCAGGCATTCATTGTGGAACAAAAGTGATTTTCTCGGCGAGTTAAGCATTTTGAGTAAGTTGCCGATTGCTTTCAGAACGGCTTGCATTGAAATTTACTATTTTTTGCCAGGCATTCATTGTGGAACAAAAGTGATTTTTTCGGCGAGTTAAGCATTTTGACTAATTTGCAGATTGCTTTGAGAACGGCTTGCATTGAAATTTACAATTTTTTGCCAGACATTCATTGTGGGAAAAAGGTGATTTTCTCAGCGAGTTAAACAATTTGAGTAATTTGCCGATTGATTTCAGAACGGCTTGCATCACCATTAACTGTTTTTTGCCAGGCATTCATTGTGGAACAAAAGTGATTTTCTCGGCGAGTTAAGCATTTTGAGTAATTTGCCGATTGGTTTCAGAACGGCTTGCATTGAAATTTACTATTGTTTGCCAGTCATTCATTGTGGGATAAAAGTAATTTTCACGGCGAGTTAAGCATTTTGAGCAATTTGCCGATTGGTTTCTGAACGGCTTGCATTGAAATTTACTATTTTTTGCAAGACATTCATTGAGGGGGAAAAAGGTGATTTTCTCGGCGAGTTAAGCATTTTGAGTAATTTCCCGATTGATTTCAGAACGGCTTGCATCACAATTAACTATTTTTTGCCAGGCATTCATTGTGGAACAAATGTGATTTTCTCGGCGAGTTAAGCATTTTGAGTAGTTTAACGATTGGTTTCAGAACGGATTGCATTAAAATTTACTATTTTTTGCCAGACATTCATTGTGGAACAAAAGTGATTTTCACGGGGAGTTAAGCATTTTGAGCAATTTGCCGATTGGTTTCAGAACGGCTTGCATTGAAATTTACTATTTTTTGCCAGACATTCATTGAGGGAAAAAGGTGATTTTCTCGGCGAGTTAAGCAATTTGAGTTATTTGCCGATTGATTTCAGAACGGCTTGCATCACAATTAACTATTTTTTGCCAGGCATTCATTGTGGAACAAAAGTGATTTTCTCGGCGAGTTAAGCATTTTGAGTAATTTGCCGATTGGTTTCAGAACGGCTTGCATTGAAATTTACTATTTTTTGCCAGGCATTCATTGTGGAACAAAAGTGATTTTCTCGGCGAGTTAAGCATTTTGAGTAATTTGCCGATTAGTTTCAGAACGGCTTGCATCACAATTAACTATATTTTGCCAGACATTCATTGTGGGAAAAAAGTGATTTTCCCTGCGAGTTAAGCATTTTGAGTAATTTGCCGATTAGTTTCAGAACGGCTTGCATCACAATTAACTATTTTTTGCCAGACATTCATTGTGGGAAAAAAGCGAGTTAAGCATTTTGAGCAATTTGCCGATTGGTTTCAGAACGGCTTGCATTGAAATTTACTCTTTTTTGCCAGACATTCATTGTGGGAAAAAGGTGATTTTCTTGGCGTGTTAAGCATTTTGAGTAATTTGCCGATTAATTTCAGAACGGCTTGCATCACAATTAACTATATTTTGCAAGCATTCAT
The DNA here is from genome assembly GCF_047496885.1 of Scyliorhinus torazame. NCBI lineage: Eukaryota > Metazoa > Chordata > Chondrichthyes > Carcharhiniformes > Scyliorhinidae > Scyliorhinus > Scyliorhinus torazame. The sequence continues at coordinate 149,393,518 of NC_092720.1, read as the reverse complement.
TGTGGAACAAAAGTGATTTTCTCGGCGAGTTAAGCATTTTGAGTGATTTACCGATTGGTTTCAGAACGGCTTGCATCACAATTAACTATTTTTTGACAGGCATTCATTGTGGAACAAAAGTGATTTTCTCGGCGAGTTAAGCATTTTCAGTAAGTTGCCGATTGCTTTCAGAACGGCTTGCATTGAAATATACTATTTTTTGCCAGACATTCATTGTGGGATAAAGTAATTTTCTCGGCGAGTTAAGCATTTTGAGTAATTTGCCGATTGGTTTCAGAACGGCTTGCATCACAATTAACTATTTTTTGCCAGGCATTCATTGTGGAACAAAAGTGATTTACTCGGCGAGTTAAGCATTTTGAGTAATTTGCCGATTGCTTTCAGAACGGCTTGCATTGAAATTTACTATTTTTTTTCAGACATTCATTGTGGGAAAAAAGTAATTTTCACGGCGAGTTAAGCATTTTGAGCAATTTGCCGATTGGTTTCTGAACGGCGTGCATTGAAATTTACTATTTTTTGCAAGACATTCATTGAGGGGGAAAAAGGTGATTTTCTCGGCGAGTTAAGCATTTTGAGTAATTTCCCGATTGATTTCAGAACGGCTTGCATCACAATTAACTATTTTTTGCCAGGCATTCATTGTGGAACAAATGTGATTTTCTCGGCGAGTTAAGCATTTTGAGTAGTTTGCCGATTGGTTTCAGAACGGATTGCATTAAAATTTACTATTTTTTGCCAGACATTCATTGTGGAACAAAAGTGATTTTCACGGGGAGTTAAGCATTTTGAGCAATTTGCCGATTGGTTTCAGAACGGCTTGCATTGAAATTTACTATTTTTTGCCAGACATTCATTGTGGGAAAAAGGTGATTTTCTCGGCGAGTTAAGCAATTTGAGTTATTTGCCGATTGATTTCAGAACGGCTTGCATCGCAATTAACTATTTTTTGCCAGGCATTCATTGTGGAACAAAAGTGATTTTCTCGGCGAGTTAAGCATTTTGAGTAATTTGCAGATTGCTTTCAGAACGGCTTGCATTGAAATTTACTATTTTTTGCCAGACATTCATTGTGGGAAAAAGGTGATTTTCTCGGCGAGTTAAGCAATTTGAGTAATATGCCGATCGATTTCAGAACGGCTTGCATCACAATTAACTGTTTTTTACCAGGCATTCATTGTGGAGCAAAAGTGATTTTCTCGGCGAGTTAAGCATTTTGAGTAAGTTGCCGATTGCTTTCAGAACGGCTTGCAATGAAATTTACTATTTTTTGCCAGGCATTCATTGTGGAACAAAAGTGATTTTTTCGGCGAGTTAAGCATTTTGAGTAATTTGCAGATTGCTTTGAGAACGGCTTGCATTGAAATTTACAATTTTTTGCCAGACATTCATTGTGGGAAAAAGGTGATTTTCTCAGCGAGTTAAGCAATTTGAGTAATTTGCCGATTGATTTCAGAACGGCTTGCATCACCATTAACTGTTTTTTGCCAGGCATTCATTGTGGAACAAAAGTGATTTTCTCGGCGAGTTAAGCATTTTGAGTAATTTGCCGATTGGTTTCAGAACGGCTTGCATCACAATTAACTATTTTTTGCAAGGCATTCATTGTGGAACAAAAGTGATTTTCTCGGCGAGTTAAGCATTTTGAGTAATTTGCCGATTGGTTTCTGAACGGCTTGCATTGAAATTTACTATTTTTTGCAAGACATTCATTGAGGGGAAAAAGGTGATTTTCTCGGCGAGTTAAGCATTTTGAATAATTTGCCGATTGGTTCCAGAACGGCTTGCAACACAGTTAACTATTTTTTGCCAGGCATTCATTGTGGAACAAAGTGATTTTCTCGGCGAGTTAAGCATTTTGAGTAATTTGCCGATTGCTTTCAGAACGGCTTGCATTGAAATTTGCTATTTTTTGCCAGGCATTCAGTGTGGAACAAAAGTGATTTTCTCGGCGAGTTAAGCATTTTGAGTAATTTGCCGATTAGTTTCAGAACGGCTTGCATCACAATTAACTATATTTTGCCAGACATTCATTGTGGGAAAAAAGTGATTTTCCCTGCGAGTTAAGCATTTTGAGTAATTTGCCGATTAGTTTCAGAACGGCTTGCATCACAATTAACTATTTTTTGCCAGACATTCATTGTGGGAAAAAAGCGAGTTAAGCATTTTGAGCAATTTGCCGATTGGTTTCAGAACGGCTTGCATTGAAATTTACTCTTTTTTGCCAGACATTCATTGTGGGAAAAAGGTGATTTTCTTGGCGTGTTAAGCATTTTGAGTAATTTGCCGATTGATTTCAGAACGGCTTGCATCACAATTAACTATATTTTGCAAGCATTCATTGTGGAACAAAAGTGATTTTCTCGGCGAGTTAAGCATTTTGAGTAATTTACCGATTGGTTTCAGAACGGCTTGCATCACAATTAACTATTTTTTGACAGGCATTCATTGTGGAACAAAAGTGATTTTCTCGGCGAGTTAAGCATTTTCAGTAAGTTGCCGATTGCTTTCAGAACGGCTTGCATTGAAATTTACTATTTTTTGCCAGACATTCATTGTGGGATAAAGTAATTTTCTCGGCGAGTTAAGCATTTTGAGTAATTTGCCGATTGGTTTCAGAACGGCTTGCATCACAATTAACTATTTTTTGCCAGGCATTCATTGTGGAACAAAAGTAATTTTCACGGCGAGTTAAGCATTTTGAGCAATTTGCCGATTGGTTTCTGAACGGCGTGCATTGAAATTTACTATTTTTTGCAAGACATTCATTGAGGGGGAAAAAGGTGATTTTCTCGGCGAGTTAAGCATTTTGAGTAATTTCCCGATTGATTTCAGAACGGCTTGCATCACAATTAACTATTTTTTGCCAGGCATTCATTGATGATCGAATGTGATTTTCTCGGCGAGTTAAGCATTTTGAGTAGTTTGCCGATTGGTTTCAGAACGGATTGCATTAAAATTTACTATTTTTTGCCAGACATTCATTGTGGAACAAAAGTGATTTTCACGGGGAGTTAAGCATTTTGAGCAATTTGCCGATTGGTTTCAGAACGGCTTGCACTGAAATTTACTATTTTTTGCCAGACATTCATTGTGGGAAAAAGGTGATTTTCTCGGCGAGTTAAGCAATTTGAATTATTTGCCGATTGATTTCAGAACGGCTTGCATCGCAATTAACTATTTTTTGCCAGGCATTCATTGTGGAACAAAAGTGATTTTCTCGGCGAGTTAAGCATTTTGAGTAATTTGCCGATTGGTTTCAGAACGGCTTGCATTGAAGTTTACTATTTTTTGCCAGACATTCATTGTGGAACAAAAGTGATTTTCTCGGCGAGTTAAGCATTTTGAATAATTTGCCGATTGGTTCCAGAACGGCTTGCAACACAGTTAACTATTTTTTGCCAGGCATTCATTGTGGAACAAAGTGATTTTCTCGGCGAGTTAAGCATTTTGAGTAATTTGCCGATTGCTTTCAGAACGGCTTGCATTGAAATTTACTATTTTTTGCCAGGCATTCATTGTGGAACAAAAGTGATTTTCTCGGCGAGTTAAGCATTTTGAGTAATTTGCCGATTAGTTTCAGAACGGCTTGCATCACAATTAACTATATTTTGCCAGACATTCATTGTGGGAAAAAAGTGATTTTCCCTGCGAGTTAAGCATTTTCAGTAATTTACCGATTGGTTTCAGAACACCTTGCATTAAAATTTGCTATTTTTTGCCAGACATTCATTGTGGAACAAAAGCGAGTTAAGCATTTTGAACAATTTGCCGATTGGTTTCATAAGCATTTTGAGCAATTTGCCGATTGGTTTCAGAACGGCTTGCATCACAATTAACTATTTTTTGCCAGACATTCATTGTGGAACAAAAGTGATTTTCACGGGGAGTTAAGCATTTTGAGTAATTTGCCGATTGGTTTCAGAACGGCTTGCATTGAAATTTACTATTTTTTGCCAGACATTCATTGTGGGAAAAAGGTGATTTTCTCGGCGAGTTAAGCAATTTGAGTTATTTGCCGATTGATTTCAGAACGGCTTGCATCACAATTAACTATTTTTTTGCCAGGCATTCATTGTGGAACAAAAGTGATTTTCTCGGCGAGTTAAGCATTTTGAGTAATTTGCCGATTGGTTTCAGAACGGCTTGCATTGAAGTTTACTATTTTTTGCCAGACATTCATTGTGGAACAAAAGTGATTTTCACGGGGAGTTAAGTATTTTGAGCAATTTGCCGATTGGTTTCAGAACGGCTTGCATTGAAATTTACTATTTTTTGCCAGACATTCATTGTGGGAAATAGGTGATTTTCTCGGCGAGTTAAGCATTTTGAGTAATTTGCCGATTGATTTCAGAACGGTTTGCATCACAATTAACTATTTTTTGCCAGGCATTCATTGTGGAACAAAAGTGATTTTCTCGGCGAGTTAAGCATTTTGAGTAATTTGCCGACTGGTTTCAGAACGGCTTGCATTGAAATTTACTATTTTTTGCCAGACATTCATTGTGGGAAAAAGGTGATTTTCTCGGCGAGTTAAGCATTTTGAGTAATTTGCCGATTGGTTTCAGAACGGCTTGCATTGAAATTTACTATTTTTTGCCAGACATTCATTGTGGAACCAAAGTGACTTTCTCGGCGAGTTAAGCATTTTGAGTAATTTGCCGATTGATTTCAGAACGGTTTGCATCACAATTAACTATTTTTTGCCAGGCATTCATTGTGGAACAAAAGTGATTTTCTCGGCGAGTTAAGCATTTTGAGTAATTTGCCGATTGGTTTCAGAACGGCTTGCATTGAAGTTTACTATTTTTTGCCAGACATTCATTGTGGAACAAAAGTGATTTTCACGGGGAGTTAAGTATTTTGAGCAATTTGCCGATTGGTTTCAGAACGGCTTGCATTGAAATTTACTATTTTTTGCCAGACATTCATTGTGGGAAATAGGTGATTTTCTCGGCGAGTTAAGCATTTTGAGTAATTTGCCGATTGGCTTCAGAACGGCTTGCATCACAATTAACTATTTTTTGCCAGGCATTCATTGTGGAACAAAAGTGATTTTCTCGGCGAGTTAAGCGTTTTGAGTAATTTGCCGATTGGTTTCAGAACGGCTTGCATTGAAATTTACTATTTTTTGCCAGACATTCACTGTGGAACAAAAGTGATTTTCACGGGGAGTTAAGCATTTTGATCAATTTGCCGATTGGTTTCCGAACGGCTTGCATTGAAATTTACTATTTTTTGCCAGGCATTCATTGTGGAACAAAAGTGATTTTCTCGGCGAGTTAAGCATTTTGAGTAATTTGCCGATTGATTTCAGAACGGCTTGCATCACAATTAACTATTTTTTGCCAGGCATTCATTGTGGAACAAAAGTGATTTACTCGGCGAGTTAAGTATTTTCAGTAAGTTGCCGATTGCTTTCAGAACGGCTTGCATTGAAATTTACTATTTTTTGCCAGACATTCATTGTGGGATAAAGTAATTTTCTCGGCGAGTTAAGCATTTTGAGCAATTTGCCGATTGGTTTCAGAACGGCTTGCATTGAAATTTACTATTTTTTGCCAGACATTCATTGTGGAACCAAAGTGACTTTCTCGGCGAGTTAAGCATTTTGAGTAATTTGCCGATTGATTTCAGAACGGTTTGCATCACAATTAACTATTTTTTGCCAGGCATTCATTGTGGAACAAAAGTGATTTTCACGGGGAGTTAAGCATTTTGATCAATTTGCCGATTGGTTTCAGAACGGCTTGCATTGAAATTTACTATTTTTTGCCAGACATTCATTGTGGAACAAAAGTGATTTTCTCGGCGAGTTAAGCATTTTGAGTAATTTGCCGATTGATTTCAGAACGGCTTGCATCACAATTAACTATTTTTTACCAGGCATTCATTATGGAACAAAAGTGATTTTCTCGGCGAGTTAAGCATTTTGAGTAATTTGCCGATTGGCTTCAGAACGGCTTGCATCACAATTAACTATTTTTTGCCAGGCATTCATTGTGGAACAAAAGTGATTTTCTCGGCGAGTTAAGCGTTTTGAGTAATTTGCCGATTGGTTTCAGAACGGCTTGCATTGAAATTTACTATTTTTTGCCAGACATTCACTGTGGAACAAAAGTGATTTTCACGGGGAGTTAAGCATTTTGATCAATTTGCCGATTGGTTTCAGAACGGCTTGCATTGAAATTTACTATTTTTTGCCAGGCATTCATTGTGGAACAAAAGTGATTTTCTCGGCGAGTTAAGCATTTTGAGTAATTTGCCGATTGATTTCAGAACGGCTTGCATCACAATTAACTATTTTTTGCCAGGCATTCATTGTGGAACAAAAGTGATTTTCTCGGCGAATTAAGTATTTTCATTATGTTGCCGATTGCTTTCAGAACGGCTTGCATTGAAATTTACTATTTTTTGCCAGACATTCATTGTGGGATAAAGTAATTTTCTCGGCGAGTTAAGCATTTTGAGTAATTTGCCGATTGGTTTCAGAACGGCTTGCATCACAATTAACTATTTTTTGCCAGGCATTCATTGTGGAACAAAAGTGATTTACTCGTCGAGTTAAGCATTTTGAGTAATTTGCCGATTGCTTTCAGAACGGCTTGCATTGAAATTTACTATTTTTTGCCAGACATTCATTGTGGGAAAAAAGTAATTTTCACGGCGAGTTAAGCATTTTGAGCAATTTGCCGATTGGTTTCTGAACGGCTTGCATTGAAATTTACTATTTTTTGCAAGACATTCATTGAGGGGAAAAAGGTGATTTTCTCGGCGAGTTAAGCATTTTGAGTAATTTCCCGATTGATTTCAGAACGGCTTGCATCACAATTAACTATTTTTTGCCAGGCATTCATTGTGGAACAAATGTGATTTTCTCGGCGAGTTAAGCATTTTGAGAAGTTTGCCGATTGGTTTCAGAACGGATTGCATTAAAATTTACTATTTTTTGCCAGACACTCATTGTGGAACAAAAGTGATTTTCACGGGGAGTTAAGCATTTTGAGCAATTTGCCGATTGGTTTCAGAACGGCTTGCATTGAAATTTACTATTTTTTGCCAGACATTCATTGTGGGAAGTAGGTGATTTTCTCGGCGAGTTAAGCATTTTGAGTAATTTGCCGATTGATTTCAGAACGGCTTGCATCACAATTAACTATTTTTTGCCAGGCATTCATTGTGGAACAAAAGTGATTTGCTCGGCGAGTTAAGCATTTTGAGTAATTTGCCGACTGGTTTCAGAACGGCTTGCATTGAAATTTACTATTTTTTGCCAGACATTCATTGTGGGAAAAAGGTGATTTTCTCGGCGAGTTAAGCATTTTGAGTAATTTGCCGATTGGTTTCAGAACGGCTTGCATTGAAATTTACTATTTTTTGCCAGACATTCATTGTGGAACCAAAGTGACTTTCTCGGCGAGTTAAGCATTTTGATCAATTTGCCGATTGGTTTCAGAACGGCTTGCATTGAAATTTACTATTTTTTGCCAGACATTATTTGTGGAACAAAAGTGATTTTCTCGGCGAGTTAAGCATTTTGAGTAATTTGCCGATTGATTTCAGAACGGCTTGCATCACAATTAACTATTTTTTAACCAGGCATTCATTATGGAACAAAAGTGATTTTCTCGGCGAGTTAAGCATTTTGAGTAATTTGCCGATTGGTTTCAGAACGGCTTGCAACACAATTAACTATTTTTTGCCAGGCATTCATTGTGGAACAAAATTGATTTTCTCGGCGAGTTAAGCATTTTGAGCAATTTGCCGATTGGTTTCAGAACGGCTTGCATTGAAATTTACTATTTTTTGCCAGACATTCATTGTGGAACAAAAGTGATTTTCACGGGGAGTTAAGCATTTTGAGAAATTTGCCGATTGGTTTCAGAACGGCTTGCATTGAAATTTACTATTTTTTGCCAGACATTCATTGTGGAACAAAAGTGATTTTCTCGGCGAGTTAAGCATCTTGAGCAATTTGCCGATTGATTTCAGAACGGCTTGCATCACAATTAACTATTTTTTGCCAGGCATTCATTGTGGAACAAAAGTGATTTTCTCGGCGAGTTAAGCATTTTGAGTAATTTGCCGATTGGTTTCAGAACGGCTTGCATTGAAATTTACTATTTTTTGCCAGACATTCATTGTGGAACCAAAGTGACTTTCTCGGCGAGTTAAGCATTTTGAGCAATTTGCTGATTGGTTTCAGAACGGCTTGCATTGAAATTTACTATTTTTTGCCAGACATTCATTGTGGGAAATAGGTGATTTTCTCGGCGAGTTAAGCATTTTGAGTAATTTGCCGATTGATTTCAGAACGGCTTGCATCACAATTAACTATTTTTTGCCAGGCATTCATTGTGGAACAAAAGTGATTTTCTCGGCGAGTTAAGCATTTTGAGTAATTTGCCGACTGGTTTCAGAACGGCTTGCATTGAAATTTACTATTTTTTGCCAGACATTCATTGTGGGAAAAAGGTGATTTTCTCGGCGAGTTAAGCATTTTGAGTAATTTGCCGATTGGTTTCAGAACGGCTTGCATTGAAATTTACTATTTTTTGCCAGACATTCATTGTGGAACCAAAGTGACTTTCTCGGCGAGTTAAGCATTTTGAGTAATTTGCCGATTGATTTCAGAACGGTTTGCATCACAATTAACTATTTTTTGCCAGGCATTTATTGTGGAACAAAAGTGATTTTCACGGGGAGTTAAGCATTTTGATCAATTTGCCGATTGGTTTCAGAACGGCTTGCATTGAAATTTACTATTTTTTGCCAGACATTCATTGTGGGAAAAAGGTGATTTTCTCGGCGAGTTAAGCATTTTGAGTAATTTGCCGATTGGTTTCAGAACGGCTTGCATTGAAATTTACTATTTTTTGCCAGACATTCATTGTGGAACCAAAGTGACTTTCTCGGCGAGTTAAGCATTTTGATCAATTTGCCGATTGGTTTCCGAACGGCTTGCATTGAAATTTACTATTTTTTGCCAGACATTCATTGTGGAACAAAAGTGATTTTCTCGGCGAGTTAAGCATTTTGAGTAATTTGCCGATTGATTTCAGAACGGCTTGCATCACAATTAACTATTTTTTAACCAGGCATTCATTATGGAACAAAAGTGATTTTCTCGGCGAGTTAAGCATTTTGAGTAATTTGCCGATTGGTTTCAGAACGGCTTGCAACACAATTAACTATTTTTTGCCAGGCATTCATTGTGGAACAAAATTGATTTTCTCGGCGAGTTAAGCATTTTGAGCAATTTGCCGATTGGTTTCAGAACGGCTTGCATTGAAATTTACTATTTTTTGCCAGACATTCATTGTGGAACAAAAGTGATTTTCACGGGGAGTTAAGCATTTTGAGAAATTTGCCGATTGGTTTCAGAACGGCTTGCATTGAAATTTACTATTTTTTGCCAGACATTCATTGTGGAACAAAAGTGATTTTCTCGGCGAGTTAAGCATCTTGAGCAATTTGCCGATTGATTTCAGAACGGCTTGCATCACAATTAACTATTTTTTGCCAGGCATTCATTGTGGAACAAAAGTGATTTTCTCGGCGAGTTAAGCATTTTGAGTAATTTGCCGACTGGTTTCAGAACGGCTTGCATTGAAATTTACTATTTTTTGCCAGACATTCATTGTGGGAAAAAGGTGATTTTCTCGGCGAGTTAAGCATTTTGAGTAATTTGCCGATTGGTTTCAGAACGGCTTGCATTGAAATTTACTATTTTTTGCCAGACATTCATTGTGGAACCAAAGTGACTTTCTCGGCGAGTTAAGCATTTTGAGTAATTTGCCGATTGATTTCAGAACGGTTTGCATCACAATTAACTATTTTTTGCCAGGCATTCATTGTGGAACAAAAGTGATTTTCTCGGCGAGTTAAGCATTTTGAGTAATTTGCCGATTGGTTTCAGAACGGCTTGCATTGAAGTTTACTATTTTTTGCCAGACATTCATTGTGGAACAAAAGTGATTTTCACGGGGAGTTAAGTATTTTGAGCAATTTGCCGATTGGTTTCAGAACGGCTTGCATTGAAATTTACTATTTTTTGCCAGACATTCATTGTGGGAAATAGGTGATTTTCTCGGCGAGTTAAGCATTTTGAGTAATTTGCCGATTGGCTTCAGAACGGCTTGCATCACAATTAACTATTTTTTGCCAGGCATTCATTGTGGAACAAAAGTGATTTTCTCGGCGAGTTAAGCGTTTTGAGTAATTTGCCGATTGGTTTCAGAACGGCTTGCATTGAAATTTACTATTTTTTGCCAGACATTCACTGTGGAACAAAAGTGATTTTCACGGGGAGTTAAGCATTTTGATCAATTTGCCGATTGGTTTCCGAACGGCTTGCATTGAAATTTACTATTTTTTGCCAGGCATTCATTGTGGAACAAAAGTGATTTTCTCGGCGAGTTAAGCATTTTGAGTAATTTGCCGATTGATTTCAGAACGGCTTGCATCACAATTAACTATTTTTTGCCAGGCATTCATTGTGGAACAAAAGTGATTTACTCGGCGAGTTAAGTATTTTCAGTAAGTTGCCGATTGCTTTCAGAACGGCTTGCATTGAAATTTACTATTTTTTGCCAGACATTCATTGTGGGATAAAGTAATTTTCTCGGCGAGTTAAGCATTTTGAGCAATTTGCCGATTGGTTTCAGAACGGCTTGCATTGAAATTTACTATTTTTTGCCAGACATTCATTGTGGAACCAAAGTGACTTTCTCGGCGAGTTAAGCATTTTGAGTAATTTGCCGATTGATTTCAGAACGGTTTGCATCACAATTAACTATTTTTTGCCAGGCATTCATTGTGGAACAAAAGTGATTTTCACGGGGAGTTAAGCATTTTGATCAATTTGCCGATTGGTTTCAGAACGGCTTGCATTGAAATTTACTATTTTTTGCCAGACATTCATTGTGGAACAAAAGTGATTTTCTCGGCGAGTTAAGCATTTTGAGTAATTTGCCGATTGATTTCAGAACGGCTTGCATCACAATTAACTATTTTTTACCAGGCATTCATTATGGAACAAAAGTGATTTTCTCGGCGAGTTAAGCATTTTGAGTAATTTGCCGATTGGCTTCAGAACGGCTTGCATCACAATTAACTATTTTTTGCCAGGCATTCATTGTGGAACAAAAGTGATTTTCTCGGCGAGTTAAGCGTTTTGAGTAATTTGCCGATTGGTTTCAGAACGGCTTGCATTGAAATTTACTATTTTTTGCCAGACATTCACTGTGGAACAAAAGTGATTTTCACGGGGAGTTAAGCATTTTGATCAATTTGCCGATTGGTTTCAGAACGGCTTGCATTGAAATTTACTATTTTTTGCCAGGCATTCATTGTGGAACAAAAGTGATTTTCTCGGCGAGTTAAGCATTTTGAGTAATTTGCCGATTGATTTCAGAACGGCTTGCATCACAATTAACTATTTTTTGCCAGGCATTCATTGTGGAACAAAAGTGATTTTCTCGGCGAATTAAGTATTTTCATTATGTTGCCGATTGCTTTCAGAACGGCTTGCATTGAAATTTACTATTTTTTGCCAGACATTCATTGTGGGATAAAGTAATTTTCTCGGCGAGTTAAGCATTTTGAGTAATTTGCCGATTGGTTTCAGAACGGCTTGCATCACAATTAACTATTTTTTGCCAGGCATTCATTGTGGAACAAAAGTGATTTACTCGTCGAGTTAAGCATTTTGAGTAATTTGCCGATTGCTTTCAGAACGGCTTGCATTGAAATTTACTATTTTTTGCCAGACATTCATTGTGGGAAAAAAGTAATTTTCACGGCGAGTTAAGCATTTTGAGCAATTTGCCGATTGGTTTCTGAACGGCTTGCATTGAAATTTACTATTTTTTGCAAGACATTCATTGAGGGGAAAAAGGTGATTTTCTCGGCGAGTTAAGCATTTTGAGTAATTTCCCGATTGATTTCAGAACGGCTTGCATCACAATTAACTATTTTTTGCCAGGCATTCATTGTGGAACAAATGTGATTTTCTCGGCGAGTTAAGCATTTTGAGAAGTTTGCCGATTGGTTTCAGAACGGATTGCATTAAAATTTACTATTTTTTGCCAGACACTCATTGTGGAACAAAAGTGATTTTCACGGGGAGTTAAGCATTTTGAGCAATTTGCCGATTGGTTTCAGAACGGCTTGCATTGAAATTTACTATTTTTTGCCAGACATTCATTGTGGGAAATAGGTGATTTTCTCGGCGAGTTAAGCATTTTGAGTAATTTGCCGATTGATTTCAGAACGGCTTGCATCACAATTAACTATTTTTTGCCAGGCATTCATTGTGGAACAAAAGTGATTTGCTCGGCGAGTTAAGCATTTTGAGTAATTTGCCGACTGGTTTCAGAACGGCTTGCATTGAAATTTACTATTTTTTGCCAGACATTCATTGTGGGAAAAAGGTGATTTTCTCGGCGAGTTAAGCATTTTGAGTAATTTGCCGATTGGTTTCAGAACGGCTTGCATTGAAATTTACTATTTTTTGCCAGACATTCATTGTGGAACCAAAGTGACTTTCTCGGCGAGTTAAGCATTTTGATCAATTTGCCGATTGGTTTCAGAACGGCTTGCATTGAAATTTACTATTTTTTGCCAGACATTCTTTGTGGAACAAAAGTGATTTTCTCGGCGAGTTAAGCATTTTGAGTAATTTGCCGATTGATTTCAGAACGGCTTGCATCACAATTAACTATTTTTTAACCAGGCATTCATTATGGAACAAAAGTGATTTTCTCGGCGAGTTAAGCATTTTGAGTAATTTGCCGATTGGTTTCAGAACGGCTTGCAACACAATTAACTATTTTTTGCCAGGCATTCATTGTGGAACAAAATTGATTTTCTCGGCGAGTTAAGCATTTTGAGCAATTTGCCGATTGGTTTCAGAACGGCTTGCATTGAAATTTACTATTTTTTGCCAGACATTCATTGTGGAACAAAAGTGATTTTCACGGGGAGTTAAGCATTTTGAGAAATTTGCCGATTGGTTTCAGAACGGCTTGCATTGAAATTTACTATTTTTTGCCAGACATTCATTGTGGAACAAAAGTGATTTTCTCGGCGAGTTAAGCATCTTGAGCAATTTGCCGATTGATTTCAGAACGGCTTGCATCACAATTAACTATTTTTTGCCAGGCATTCATTGTGGAACAAAAGTGATTTTCTCGGCGAGTTAAGCATTTTGAGTAATTTGCCGATTGGTTTCAGAACGGCTTGCATTGAAATTTACTATTTTTTGCCAGACATTCATTGTGGAACCAAAGTGACTTTCTCGGCGAGTTAAGCATTTTGAGCAATTTGCTGATTGGTTTCAGAACGGCTTGCATTGAAATTTACTATTTTTTGCCAGACATTCATTGTGGGAAATAGGTGATTTTCTCGGCGAGTTAAGCATTTTGAGTAATTTGCCGATTGATTTCAGAACGGCTTGCATCACAATTAACTATTTTTTGCCAGGCATTCATTGTGGAACAAAAGTGATTTTCTCGGCGAGTTAAGCATTTTGAGTAATTTGCCGACTGGTTTCAGAACGGCTTGCATTGAAATTTACTATTTTTTGCCAGACATTCATTGTGGGAAAAAGGTGATTTTCTCGGCGAGTTAAGCATTTTGAGTAATTTGCCGATTGGTTTCAGAACGGCTTGCATTGAAATTTACTATTTTTTGCCAGACATTCATTGTGGAACCAAAGTGACTTTCTCGGCGAGTTAAGCATTTTGAGTAATTTGCCGATTGATTTCAGAACGGTTTGCATCACAATTAACTATTTTTTGCCAGGCATTTATTGTGGAACAAAAGTGATTTTCACGGGGAGTTAAGCATTTTGATCAATTTGCCGATTGGTTTCAGAACGGCTTGCATTGAAATTTACTATTTTTTGCCAGACATTCATTGTGGGAAAAAGGTGATTTTCTCGGCGAGTTAAGCATTTTGAGTAATTTGCCGATTGGTTTCAGAACGGCTTGCATTGAAATTTACTATTTTTTGCCAGACATTCATTGTGGAACCAAAGTGACTTTCTCGGCGAGTTAAGCATTTTGATCAATTTGCCGATTGGTTTCCGAACGGCTTGCATTGAAATTTACTATTTTTTGCCAGACATTCATTGTGGAACAAAAGTGATTTTCTCGGCGAGTTAAGCATTTTGAGTAATTTGCCGATTGATTTCAGAACGGCTTGCATCACAATTAACTATTTTTTAACCAGGCATTCATTATGGAACAAAAGTGATTTTCTCGGCGAGTTAAGCATTTTGAGTAATTTGCCGATTGGTTTCAGAACGGCTTGCAACACAATTAACTATTTTTTGCCAGGCATTCATTGTGGAACAAAATTGATTTTCTCGGCGAGTTAAGCATTTTGAGCAATTTGCCGATTGGTTTCAGAACGGCTTGCATTGAAATTTACTATTTTTTGCCAGACATTCATTGTGGAACAAAAGTGATTTTCACGGGGAGTTAAGCATTTTGAGAAATTTGCCGATTGGTTTCAGAACGGCTTGCATTGAAATTTACTATTTTTTGCCAGACATTCATTGTGGAACAAAAGTGATTTTCTCGGCGAGTTAAGCATCTTGAGCAATTTGCCGATTGATTTCAGAACGGCTTGCATCACAATTAACTATTTTTTGCCAGGCATTCATTGTGGAACAAAAGTGATTTTCTCGGCGAGTTAAGCATTTTGAGTAATTTGCCGATTGGTTTCAGAACGGCTTGCATTGAAATTTACTATTTTTTGCCAGACATTCATTGTGGAACCAAAGTGACTTTCTCGGCGAGTTAAGCATTTTGAGCAATTTGCTGATTGGTTTCAGAACGGCTTGCATTGAAATTTACTATTTTTTGCCAGACATTCATTGTGGGAAATAGGTGATTTTCTCGGCGAGTTAAGCATTTTGAGTAATTTGCCGATTGATTTCAGAACGGCTTGCATCACAATTAACTATTTTTTGCCAGGCATTCATTGTGGAACAAAAGTGATTTTCTCAGCGAGTTAAGCATTTTGAGTAATTTGCCGACTGGTTTCAGAACGGCTTGCATTGAAATTTACTATTTTTTGCCAGACATTCATTGTGGGAAAAAGGTGATTTTCTCGGCGAGTTAAGCATTTTGAGTAATTTGCCGATTGGTTTCAGAACGGCTTGCATTGAAATTTACTATTTTTTGCCAGACATTCATTGTGGAACCAAAGTGACTTTCTCGGCGAGTTAAGCATTTTGAGTAATTTGCCGATTGATTTCAGAACGGTTTGCATCACAATTAACTATTTTTTGCCAGGCATTTATTGTGGAACAAAAGTGATTTTCACGGGGAGTTAAGCATTTTGATCAATTTGCCGATTGGTTTCAGAACGGCTTGCATTGAAATTTACTATTTTTTGCCAGACATTCATTGTGGAACAAAAGTGATTTTCTCGGCCAGTTAAGCATTTTGAGTAATTTGCCGATTGATTTCAGAACGGCTTGCATCACAATTAACTATTTTTTACCAGGCATTCATTATGGAACAAAAGTGATTTTCTCGGCGAGTTAAGCATTTTGAGTAATTTGCCGATTGGCTTCAGAACGGCTTGCATCACAATTAACTATTTTTTGCCAGGCATTCATTGTGGAACAAAAGTGATTTTCTCGGCGAGTTAAGCGTTTTGAGTAATTTGCCGATTGGTTTCAGAACGGCTTGCATTGAAATTTACTATTTTTTGCCAGACATTCACTGTGGAACAAAAGTGATTTTCACGGGGAGTTAAGCATTTTGATCAATTTGCCGATTGGTTTCAGAACGGCTTGCATTGAAATTTACTATTTTTTGCCTGGCATTCATTGTGGAACAAAAGTGATTTTCTCGGCGAGTTAAGCATTTTGAGTAATTTGCCGATTGATTTCAGAACGGCTTGCATCACAATTAACTATTTTTAGCCAGGCATTCATTGTGGAACAAAAGTGATTTTCTCGGCGAGTTAAGTATTTTCAGTAAGTTGCCGATTGCTTTCAGAACGGCTTGCATTGAAATTTACTATTTTTTGCCAGACATTCATTGTGGGATAAAGTAATTTTCTCGGCGAGTTAAGCATTTTGAGTAATTTGCCGATTGGTTTCAGAACGGCTTGCATCACAATTAACTATTTTTTGCCAGGCATTCATTGTGGAACAAAAGTGATTTACTCGGCGAGTTAAGCATTTTGAGTAATTTGCCGATTGCTTTCAGAACGGCTTGCATTGAAATTTACTATTTTTTGCCAGACATTCATTGTGGGAAAAAAGTAATTTTCACGGCGAGTTAAGCATTTTGAGCAATTTGCCGATTGGTTTCTGAACGGCTTGCATTGAAATTTACTATTTTTTGCAAGACATTCATTGAGGGGAAAAAGGTGATTTTCTCGGCGAGTTAAGCATTTTGAGTAATTTCCCGATTGATTTCAGAACGGCTTGCATCACAATTAACTATTTTTTGCTTGGCATTCATTGTGGAACAAATGTGATTTTCTCGGCGAGTTAAGCATTTTGAGAAGTTTGCCGATTGGTTTCAGAACGGCTTGCATTGAAATTTACTATTTTTTGCCAGACATTCATTGTGGGAAAAAAGTAATTTTCACGGCGAGTTAAGCATTTTGAGCAATTTGCCGATTGGTTTCTGAACGGCTTGCATTGAAATTTACTATTTTTTGCAAGACATTCATTGAGGGGAAAAAGGTGATTTTCTCGGCGAGTTAAGCATTTTGAGTAATTTCCCGATTGATTTCAGAACGGCTTGCATCACAATTAACTATTTTTTGCTTGGCATTCATTGTGGAACAAATGTGATTTTCTCGGCGAGTTAAGCATTTTGAGAAGTTTGCCGATTGGTTTCAGAACGGATTGCATTAAAATTTACTATTTTTTGCCAGACATTCATTGTGGAACAAAAGTGATTTTCACGGGGAGTTAAGCATTTTGAGCAATTTGCCGATTGGTTTCAGAACGGCTTGCATTGAAATTTACTATTTTTTGCCAGACATTCATTGTGGGAAATAGGTGATTTTCTCGGCGAGTTAAGCATTTTGAGTAATTTGCCGATTGATTTCAGAACGGCTTGCATCACAATTAACTATTTTTTGCCAGGCATTCATTGTGGAACAAAAGTGATTTTCTCGGCGAGTTAAGCATTTTGAGTAATTTGCCGACTGGTTTCAGAACGGCTTGCATTGAAATTTACTATTTTTTGCCAGACATTCATTGTGGGAAAAAGGTGATTTTCTCGGCGAGTTAAGCATTTTGAGTAATTTGCCGATTGGTTTCAGAACGGCTTGCATTGAAATTTACTATTTTTTGCCAGACATTCATTGTGGAACAAAAGTGATTTTCTCGGCGAGTTAAGCATCTTGAGCAATTTGCCGATTGATTTCAGAACGGCTTGCATCACAATTAACTATTTTTTGCCAGGCATTCATTGTGGAACAAAAGTGATTTTCTCGGCGAGTTAAGCATTTTGAGTAATTTGCCGATTGGTTTCAGAACGGCTTGCATTGAAATTTACTATTTTTTGCCAGACATTCATTGTGGAACCAAAGTGACTTTCTCGGCGAGTTAAGCATTTTGAGCAATTTGCCGATTGGTTTCAGAACGGCTTGCATCACAATTAACTATTTTTTGCCAGACATTCATTGTGGAACAAAAGTGATTTTCACGGGGAGTTAAGCATTTTGAGTAATTTGCCGATTGGTTTCAGAACGGCTTGCATTGAAATTTACTATTTTTTGCCAGACATTCATTGTGGGAAAAAGGTGATTTTCTCGGCGAGTTAAGCAATTTGAGTTATTTGCCGATTGATTTCAGAACGGCTTGCATCACAATTAACTATTTTTTTGCCAGGCATTCATTGTGGAACAAAAGTGATTTTCTCGGCGAGTTAAGCATTTTGAGTAATTTGCCGATTGGTTTCAGAACGGCTTGCATTGAAGTTTACTATTTTTTGCCAGACATTCATTGTGGAACAAAAGTGATTTTCACGGGGAGTTAAGCATTTTGAGCAATTTGCCGATTGGTTTCAGAACGGCTTGCATTGAAATTTACTATTTTTTGCCAGACATTCATTGTGGGAAATAGGTGATTTTCTCGGCGAGTTAAGCATTTTGAGTAATTTGCCGATTGATTTCAGAACGGTTTGCATCACAATTAACTATTTTTTGCCAGGCATTCATTGTGGAACAAAAGTGATTTTCTCAGCGAGTTAAGCATTTTGAGTAATTTGCCGACTGGTTTCAGAACGGCTTGCATTGAAATTTACTATTTTTTGCCAGACATTCATTGTGGGAAAAAGGTGATTTTCTCGGCGAGTTAAGCATTTTGAGTAATTTGCCGATTGGTTTCAGAACGGCTGGCATTGAAATTTACTATTTTTTGCCAGACATTCATTGTGGAACCAAAGTGACTTTCTCGGCGAGTTAAGCATTTTGAGTAATTTGCCGATTGATTTCAGAACGGTTTGCATCACAATTAACTATTTTTTGCCAGGCATTCATTGTGGAACAAAAGTGATTTTCACGGGGAGTTAAGCATTTTGATCAATTTGCCGAATTGTTTCAGAACGGCTTGCATTGAAATTTACTATTTTTTGCCAGACATTCATTGTGGAACAAAAGTGATTTTCTCGGCGAGTTAAGCATTTTGAGTAATTTGCCGATTGATTTCAGAACGGCTTGCATCACAATTAACTATTTTTTACCAGGCATTCATTATGGAACAAAAGTGATTTTCTCGGCGAGTTAAGCATTTTGAGTAATTTGCCGATTGGCTTCAGAACGGCTTGCATCACAATTAACTATTTTTTGCCAGGCATTCATTGTGGAACAAAAGTGATTTTCTCGGCGAGTTAAGCGTTTTGAGTAATTTGCCGATTGGTTTCAGAACGGCTTGCATTGAAATTTACTATTTTTTGCCAGACATTCACTGTGGAACAAAAGTGATTTTCACGGGGAGTTAAGCATTTTGATCAATTTGCCGATTGGTTTCAGAACGGCTTGCATTGAAATTTACTATTTTTTGCCAGGCATTCATTGTGGAACAAAAGTGATTTACTCGGCGAGTTAAGTATTTTCAGTAAGTTGCCGATTGCTTTCAGAACGGCTTGCATTGAAATTTGCTATTTTTTGCCAGACATTCATTGTGGGATAAAGTAATTTTCTCGGCGAGTTAAGCATTTTGAGCAATTTGCCGATTGGTTTCTGAACGGCTTGCGTTGAAATTTACTATTTTTTGCAAGACATTCATTGAGGGGAAAAAGGTGATTTTCTCGGCGAGTTAAGCATTTTGAGTAATTTCCCGATTGATTTCAGAACGGCTTGCATCACAATTAACTATTTTTTTCCAGGCATTCATTGTGGAACAAATGTGATTTTCTCGGCGAGTTAAGCATTTTGAGTAATTTGCCGATTGGTTTCAGAACGGCTTGCATTGAAGTTTACTATTTTTTGCCAGACATTCATTGTGGAACAAAAGTGATTTTCACGGGGAGTTAAGCATTTTGAGCAATTTGCTGATTGGTTTCAGAACGGCTTGCATTGAAATTTACTATTTTTTGCCAGACATTCATTGTGGGAAATAGGTGATTTTCTCGGCGAGTTAAGCATTTTGAGTAATTTGCCGATTGATTTAAGAACGGCTTGCATCACAATTAACTATTTTTTGCCAGGCATTCATTGTGGAACAAAAGTGATTTTCTCGGCGAGTTAAGCGTTTTGAGTAATTGGCCGATTGGTTTCAGAACGGCTTGCATTGAAATTTACTATTTTTTGCCAGACATTCACTGTGGAACAAAAGTGATTTTCACGGGGAGTTAAGCATTTTGAGTAATTTGCCGATTGATTTCAGAACGGCTTGCATCACAATTAACTATTTTTTGCCAGACATTCATTGTGGAACCAAAGTGACTTTCTCGGCGAGTTAAGCATTTTGAGTAATTTGCCGATTGATTTCAGAACGGTTTGCATCACAATTAACTATTTTTTGCCAGGCATTCATTGTGGAACAAAAGTGATTTTCACGGGGAGTTAAGCATTTTGAGTAATTTGCCGATTGGCTTCAGAACGGCTTGCATCACAATTAACTATTTTTTGCCAGGCATTCATTGTGGAACAAAAGTGATTTTCTCGGCGAGTTAAGCATTTTGAGTAATTTGCCGATTGGTTTCAGAACGGCTTGCATTGAAATTTACTATTTTTTGCCAGGCATTCATTGTGGAACAAAAGTGATTTTCTCGGCGAGTTAAGCATTTTGAGTAATTTGCCGATTGATTTCAGAACGGCTTGCATCACAATTAACTATTTTTTGCCAGGCATTCATTGTGGAACAAAAGTGATTTTCTCGGCGAATTAAGTATTTTCAGTATGTTGCCGATTGCTTTCAGAACGGCTTGCATTGAAATTTACTATTTTTTGCCAGACATTCATTGTGGGATAAAGTAATTTTCTCGGCGAGTTAAGCATTTTGAGTAATTTGCCGATTGGTTTCAGAACGGCTTGCATCACAATTAACTATTTTTTGCCAGGCATTCATTGTGGAACAAAAGTGATTTACTCGGCGAGTTAAGCATTTTGAGTAATTTGCCGATTGCTTTCAGAACGGCTTGCATTGAAATTTACTATTTTTTGCCAGACATTCATTGTGGGAAAAAAGTAATTTTCACGGCGAGTTAAGCATTTTGAGCAATTTGCCGATTGGTTTCTGAACGGCTTGCATTGAAATTTACTATTTTTTGCAAGACATTCATTGAGGGGAAAAAGGTGATTTTCTCGGCGAGTTAAGCATTTTGAGTAATTTCCCGATTGATTTCAGAACGGCTTGCATCACAATTAACTATTTTTTGCCAGGCATTCATTGTGGAACAAATGTGATTTTCTCGGCGAGTTAAGCATTTTGAGAAGTTTGCCGATTGGTTTCAGAACGGATTGCATTAAAATTTACTATTTTTTGCCAGACATTCATTGTGGAACAAAAGTGATTTTCACGGGGAGTTAAGCATTTTGAGCAATTTGCCGATTGGTTTCAGAACGGCTTGCATTGAAATTTACTATTTTTTGCCAGACATTCATTGTGGGAAATAGGTGATTTTCTCGGCGAGTTAAGCATTTTGAGTAATTTGCCGATTGATTTCAGAACGGCTTGCATCACAATTAACTATTTTTTGCCAGGCATTCATTGTGGAACAAAAGTGATTTTCTCGGCGAGTTAAGCATTTTGAGTAATTTGCCGACTGGTTTCAGAACGGCTTGCATTGAAATTTACTATTTTTTGCCAGACATTCATTGTGGGAAAAAGGTGATTTTCTCGGCGAGTTAAGCATTTTGAGTAATTTGCCGATTGGTTTCAGAACGGCTTGCATTGAAATTTACTATTTTTTGCCAGACATTCATTGTGGAACCAAAGTGACTTTCTCGGCGAGTTAAGCATTTTGAGTAATTTGCCGATTGATTTCAGAACGGCTTGCATCACAATTAACTATTTTTTGCCAGGCATTCATTGTGGAACAAAAGTGATTTTCACGGGGATTTAAGCATTTTGATCAATTTGCCGATTGGTTTCAGAACGGCTTGCATTGAAATTTACTATTTTTTGCCAGACATTCATTGTGGAACAAAAGTGATTTTCTCGGCGAGTTAAGCATTTTGAGTAATTTGCCGATTGATTTCAGAACGGCTTGCATCACAATTAACTATTTTTTAACCAGGCATTCATTATGGAACAAAAGTGATTTTCTCGGCGAGTTAAGCATTTTGAGTAATTTGCCGATTGGTTTCAGAACGGCTTGCATTGAAATTTACTATTTTTTGCCAGACATTCATTGTGGAACCAAAGTGACTTCCTCGGCGAGTTAAGCATTTTGAGCAATTTGCTGATTGGTTTCAGAACGGCTTGCATTGAAATTTACTATTTTTTGCCAGACATTCATTGTGGGAAATAGGTGATTTTCTCGGCGGGTTAAGCATTTTGAGTAATTTGCCGATTGATTTCAGAACGGCTTGCATCACAATTAACTATTTTTTGCCAGGCATTCATTGTGGAACAAAAGTGATTTTCTCGGCGAGTTAAGCATTTTGAGTAATTTGCCGACTGGTTTCAGAACGGCTTGCATTGAAATTTACTATTTTTTGCCAGACATTCATTGTGGGAAAAAGGTGATTTTCTCGGCGAGTTAAGCATTTTGAGTAATTTGCCGATTGGTTTACAGAACGGCTTGCATTGAAATTTACTATTTTTTGCCAGACATTCATTGTGGAACCAAAGTGACTTTCTCGGCGAGTTAAGCATTTTGAGTAATTTGCCGATTGATTTCAGAACGGTTTGCATCACAATTAACTATTTTTTGCCAGGCATTCATTGTGGAACAAAAGTGATTTTCACGGGGAGTTAAGCATTTTGATCAATTTGCCGATTGGTTTCAGAACGGCTTGCATTGAAATTTACTATTTTTTGCCAGACATTCATTGTGGAACAAAAGTGATTTTCTCGGCGAGTTAAGCATTTTGAGTAATTTGCCGATTGATTTCAGAACGGCTTGCATCACAATTAACTATTTTTTACCAGGCATTCATTATGGAACAAAAGTGATTTTCTCGGCGAGTTAAGCGTTTTGAGTAATTTGCCGATTGGTTTCAGAACGGCTTGCATTGAAATTTACTATTTTTTGCCAGACATTCACTGTGGAACAAAAGTGATTTTCACGGGGAGTTAAGCATTTTGATCAATTTGCCGATTGGTTTCAGAACGGCTTGCATTGAAATTTACTATTTTTTGCCAGGCATTCATTGTGGAACAAAAGTGATTTTCTCGGCGAGTTAAGCATTTTGAGTAATTTGCCGATTGATTTCAGAACGGCTTGCATCACAATTAACTATTTTTTGCCAGGCATTGAAATTTACTATTTTTTGCCAGACATTCATTGTGGGATAAAGTAATTTTCATTGAAAAAAAAGTAATTTGATTTCAGAACGGCTTGCATCACAATTAACTATTTTTTGCCAGGCATTCATTGTGGAACAAAAGTGATTTTCTCGGCGACTTAAGTATTTTCAGTAAGTTGCCGATTGCTTTCAGAACGGCTTGCATTGAAATTTACTATTTTTTGCCAGACATTCATTGTGGGATAAAGTAATTTTCTCGGCGAGTTAAGCATTTTGAGTAATTTGCCGATTGGTTTCAGAACGTCTTGCATCACAATTAACTATTTTTTGCCAGGCATTCATTGTGGAACAAAAGTGATTTACTCGGCGAGTTAAGCATTTTGAGTAATTTCCCGATTGATTTCAGAACGGCTTGCATCACAATTAACTATTTTTTGCCAGGCATTCATTGTGGAACAAAAGTGATTTTCACGGGGAGTTAAGCATTTTGAGCAATTTGCCGATTGGTTTCAGAACGGCTTGCATTGAAATTTACTATTTTTTGCCAGACATTCATTGTGGGAAATAGGTGATTTTCTCGGCGAGTTAAGCATTTTGAGTAATTTGCCGATTGCATTGAAATTTACTATTTTTTGCCAGGCATTCATTGTGGAACAAAAGTGATTTTCTCGGCGAGTTAAGCATTTTGAGTAATTTGCCGATTGATTTCAGAACGGCTTGCATCACAATTAACTATTTTTTGCCAGGCATTCATTGTGGAACAAAAGTGATTTTCTCGGCGAGTTAAGCATTTTGAGCAATTTGCCGATTGGTTTCAGAACGGCTTGCATTGAAATTTACTATTTTTTGCCAGACATTCATTGTGGAACAAAAGTGATTTTCACGGGGAGTTAAGCATTTTGAGAAATTTGCCGATTGGTTTCAGAACGGCTTGCATTGAAATTTACTATTTTTTGCCAGACATTCATTGTGGAACAAAAGTGATTTTCTCGGCGAGTTAAGCATTTTGAGCAATTTGCCGATTGATTTCAGAACGGCTTGCATCACAATTAACTATTTTTTGCCTGGCATTCATTGTGGAACAAAAGTGATTTTCTCGGCGAGTTAAGCATTTTGAGTAATTTGCCGATTGGTCTCAGAACGGCTTGCATTGAAATTTACTATTTTTTGCCAGACATTCATTGTGGGAAATAGGTGATTTTCTCGGCGAGTTAAGCATTTTGAGTAATTTGCCGATTGATTTCAGAACGGCTTGCATCACAATTAACTATTTTTTGCCAGGCATTCATTGTGGAACAAAAGTGATTTTCTCGGCGAGTTAAGCATTTTGAGTAATTTGCCGATTGCTTTCAGAACGGCTTGCATTGAAATTTACTATTTTTTGCCAGACATTCATTGTGGGAAAAAAGTAATTTTCACGGCGAGTTAAGCATTTTGAGCAATTTGCCGATTGGTTTCTGAACGGCTTGCATTGAAATTTACTATTTTTTGCAAGACATTCATTGAGGGGAAAAAGGTGATTTTCTCGGCGAGTTAAGCATTTTGAGTAATTTCCCGATTGATTTCAGAACGGCTTGCATCACAATTAACTATTTTTTGCCAGGCATTCATTGTGGAACAAATGTGATTTTCTCGGCGAGTTAAGCATTTTGAGAAGTTTGCCGATTGGTTTCAGAACGGATTGCATTAAAATTTACTATTTTTTGCCAGACATTCATTGTGGAACAAAAGTGATTTTCACGGGGAGTTAAGCATTTTGAGCAATTTGCCGATTGGTTTCAGAACGGCTTGCATTGAAATTTACTATTTTTTGCCAGACATTCATTGTGGGAAATAGGTGATTTTCTCGGCGAGTTAAGCATTTTGAGTAATTTGCCGATTGATTTCAGAACGGCTTGCATCACAATTAACTATTTTTTGCCAGGCATTCATTGTGGAACAAAAGTGATTTTCTCGGCGAGTTAAGCATTTTGAGTAATTTGCCGACTGGTTTCAGAACGGCTTGCATTGAAATTTACTATTTTTTGCCAGACATTCATTGTGGGAAAAAGGTGATTTTCTCGGCGAGTTAAGCATTTTGAGTAATTTGCCGATTGGTTTCAGAACGGCTTGCATTGAAATTTACTATTTTTTGCCAGACATTCATTGTGGAACCAAAGTGACTTTCTCGGCGAGTTAAGCATTTTGAGTAATTTGCCGATTGATTTCAGAACGGCTTGCATCACAATTAACTATTTTTTGCCAGGCATTCATTGTGGAACAAAAGTGATTTTCACGGGGATTTAAGCATTTTGATCAATTTGCCGATTGGTTTCAGAACGGCTTGCATTGAAATTTACTATTTTTTGCCAGACATTCATTGTGGAACAAAAGTGATTTTCTCGGCGAGTTAAGCATTTTGAGTAATTTGCCGATTGATTTCAGAACGGCTTGCATCACAATTAACTATTTTTTAACCAGGCATTCATTATGGAACAAAAGTGATTTTCTCGGCGAGTTAAGCATTTTGAGTAATTTGCCGATTGGTTTCAGAACGGCTTGCAACACAATTAACTATTTTTTGCCAGGCATTCATTGTGGAACAAAATTGATTTTCTCGGCGAGTTAAGCATTTTGAGCAATTTGCCGATTGGTTTCAGAACGGCTTGCATTGAAATTTACTATTTTTTGCCAGACATTCATTGTGGAACAAAAGTGATTTTCACGGGGAGTTAAGCATTTTGAGAAATTTGCCGATTGATTTCAGAACGGCTTGCATTGAAATTTACTATTTTTTGCCAGACATTCATTGTGGAACCAAAGTGACTTCCTCGGCGAGTTAAGCATTTTGAGCAATTTGCTGATTGGTTTCAGAACGGCTTGCATTGAAATTTACTATTTTTTGCCAGACATTCATTGTGGGAAATAGGTGATTTTCTCGGCGGGTTAAGCATTTTGAGTAATTTGCCGATTGATTTCAGAACGGCTTGCATCACAATTAACTATTTTTTGCCAGGCATTCATTGTGGAACAAAAGTGATTTTCTCGGCGAGTTAAGCATTTTGAGTAATTTGCCGACTGGTTTCAGAACGGCTTGCATTGAAATTTACTATTTTTTGCCAGACATTCATTGTGGGAAAAAGGTGATTTTCTCGGCGAGTTAAGCATTTTGAGTAATTTGCCGATTGGTTTACAGAACGGCTTGCATTGAAATTTACTATTTTTTGCCAGACATTCATTGTGGAACCAAAGTGACTTTCTCGGCGAGTTAAGCATTTTGAGTAATTTGCCGATTGATTTCAGAACGGTTTGCATCACAATTAACTATTTTTTGCCAGGCATTCATTGTGGAACAAAAGTGATTTTCACGGGGAGTTAAGCATTTTGATCAATTTGCCGATTGGTTTCAGAACGGCTTGCATTGAAATTTACTATTTTTTGCCAGACATTCATTGTGGAACAAAAGTGATTTTCTCGGCCAGTTAAGCATTTTGAGTAATTTGCCGATTGATTTCAGAACGGCTTGCATCACAATTAACTATTTTTTACCAGGCATTCATTATGGAACAAAAGTGATTTTCTCGGCGAGTTAAGCGTTTTGAGTAATTTGCCGATTGGTTTCAGAACGGCTTGCATTGAAATTTACTATTTTTTGCCAGACATTCACTGTGGAACAAAAGTGATTTTCACGGGGAGTTAAGCATTTTGATCAATTTGCCGATTGGTTTCAGAACGGCTTGCATTGAAATTTACTATTTTTTGCCAGGCATTCATTGTGGAACAAAAGTGATTTTCTCGGCGAGTTAAGCATTTTGAGTAATTTGCCGATTGATTTCAGAACGGCTTGCATCACAATTAACTATTTTTTGCCAGGCATTGAAATTTACTATTTTTTGCCAGACATTCATTGTGGGATAAAGTAATTTTCATTGAAAAAAAAGTAATTTGATTTCAGAACGGCTTGCATCACAATTAACTATTTTTTGCCAGGCATTCATTGTGGAACAAAAGTGATTTTCTCGGCGACTTAAGTATTTTCAGTAAGTTGCCGATTGCTTTCAGAACGGCTTGCATTGAAATTTACTATTTTTTGCCAGACATTCATTGTGGGATAAAGTAATTTTCTCGGCGAGTTAAGCATTTTGAGTAATTTGCCGATTGGTTTCAGAACGGCTTGCATCACAATTAACTATTTTTTGCCAGGCATTCATTGTGGAACAAAAGTGATTTACTCGGCGAGTTAAGCATTTTGAGTAATTTGCCGATTGCTTTCAGAACGGCTTGCATTGAAATTTACTATTTTTTGCCAGACATTCATTGTGGGAAAAAAGTAATTTTCACGGCGAGTTAAGCATTTTGAGCAATTTGCCGATTGGTTTCTGAACGGCTTGCATTGAAATTTACTATTTTTTGCAAGACATTCATTGAGGGGAAAAAGGTGATTTTCTCGGCGAGTTAAGCATTTTGAGTAATTTCCCGATTGATTTCAGAACGGCTTGCATCACAATTAACTATTTTTTGCCAGGCATTCATTGTGGAACAAAAGTGATTTTCACGGGGAGTTAAGCATTTTGAGCAATTTGCCGATTGGTTTCAGAACGGCTTGCATTGAAATTTACTATTTTTTGCCAGACATTCATTGTGGGAAATAGGTGATTTTCTCGGCGAGTTAAGCATTTTGAGTAATTTGCCGATTGCATTGAAATTTACTATTTTTTGCCAGGCATTCATTGTGGAACAAAAGTGATTTTCTCGGCGAGTTAAGCATTTTGAGTAATTTGCCGATTGATTTCAGAACGGCTTGCATCACAATTAACTATTTTTTGCCAGGCATTCATTGTGGAACAAAAGTGATTTTCTCGGCGAGTTAAGCATTTTGAGCAATTTGCCGATTGGTTTCAGAACGGCTTGCATTGAAATTTACTATTTTTTGCCAGACATTCATTGTGGAACAAAAGTGATTTTCACGGGGAGTTAAGCATTTTGAGAAATTTGCCGATTGGTTTCAGAACGGCTTGCATTGAAATTTACTATTTTTTGCCAGACATTCATTGTGGAACAAAAGTGATTTTCTCGGCGAGTTAAGCATTTTGAGCAATTTGCCGATTGATTTCAGAACGGCTTGCATCACAATTAACTATTTTTTGCCTGGCATTCATTGTGGAACAAAAGTGATTTTCTCGGCGAGTTAAGCATTTTGAGTAATTTGCCGATTGGTCTCAGAACGGCTTGCATTGAAATTTACTATTTTTTGCCAGACATTCATTGTGGGAAATAGGTGATTTTCTCGGCGAGTTAAGCATTTTGAGTAATTTGCCGATTGATTTCAGAACGGCTTGCATCACAATTAACTATTTTTTGCCAGGCATTCATTGTGGAACAAAAGTGATTTTCTCGGCGAGTTAAGCATTTTGAGTAATTTGCCGATTGCTTTCAGAACGGCTTGCATTGAAATTTACTATTTTTTGCCAGACATTCATTGTGGGGAAAAAAGTAATTTTCACGGCGAGTTAAGCATTTTGAGCAATTTGCCGATTGGTTTCTGAACGGCTTGCATTGAAATTTACTATTTTTTGCAAGACATTCATTGAGGGGAAAAAGGTGATTTTCTCGGCGAGTTAAGCATTTTGAGTAATTTCCCGATTGATTTCAGAACGGCTTGCATCACAATTAACTATTTTTTGCCAGGCATTCATTGTGGAACAAATGTGATTTTCTCGGCGAGTTAAGCATTTTGAGAAGTTTGCCGATTGGTTTCAGAACGGATTGCATTAAAATTTACTATTTTTTGCCAGACATTCATTGTGGAACAAAAGTGATTTTCACGGGGAGTTAAGCATTTTGAGCAATTTGCCGATTGGTTTCAGAACGGCTTGCATTGAAATTTACTATTTTTTGCCAGACATTCATTGTGGGAAATAGGTGATTTTCTCGGCGAGTTAAGCATTTTGAGTAATTTGCCGATTGATTTCAGAACGGCTTGCATCACAATTAACTATTTTTTGCCAGGCATTCATTGTGGAACAAAAGTGATTTTCTCGGCGAGTTAAGCATTTTGAGTAATTTGCCGACTGGTTTCAGAACGGCTTGCATTGAAATTTACTATTTTTTGCCAGACATTCATTGTGGGAAAAAGGTGATTTTCTCGGCGAGTTAAGCATTTTGAGTAATTTGCCGATTGGTTTCAGAACGGCTTGCATTGAAATTTACTATTTTTTGCCAGACATTCATTGTGGAACCAAAGTGACTTTCTCGGCGAGTTAAGCATTTTGAGTAATTTGCCGATTGATTTCAGAACGGCTTGCATCACAATTAACTATTTTTTGCCAGGCATTCATTGTGGAACAAAAGTGATTTTCACGGGGATTTAAGCATTTTGATCAATTTGCCGATTGGTTTCAGAACGGCTTGCATTGAAATTTACTATTTTTTGCCAGACATTCATTGTGGAACAAAAGTGATTTTCTCGGCGAGTTAAGCATTTTGAGTAATTTGCCGATTGATTTCAGAACGGCTTGCATCACAATTAACTATTTTTTAACCAGGCATTCATTATGGAACAAAAGTGATTTTCTCGGCGAGTTAAGCATTTTGAGTAATTTGCCGATTGGTTTCAGAACGGCTTGCAACACAATTAACTATTTTTTGCCAGGCATTCATTGTGGAACAAAATTGATTTTCTCGGCGAGTTAAGCATTTTGAGCAATTTGCCGATTGGTTTCAGAACGGCTTGCATTGAAATTTACTATTTTTTGCCAGACATTCATTGTGGAACAAAAGTGATTTTCACGGGGAGTTAAGCATTTTGAGAAATTTGCCGATTGGTTTCAGAACGGCTTGCATTGAAATTTACTATTTTTTGCCAGACATTCATTGTGGAACAAAAGTGATTTTCTCGGCGAGTTAAGCATCTTGAGCAATTTGCCGATTGATTTCAGAACGGCTTGCATCACAATTAACTATTTTTTGCCAGGCATTCATTGTGGAACAAAAGTGATTTTCTCGGCGAGTTAAGCATTTTGATTAATTTGCCGATTGGTTTCAGAACGGCTTGCATTGAAATTTACTATTTTTTGCCAGACATTCATTGTGGAACCAAAGTGACTTCCTCGGCGAGTTAAGCATTTTGAGCAATTTGCTGATTGGTTTCAGAACGGCTTGCATTGAAATTTACTATTTTTTGCCAGACATTCATTGTGGGAAATAGGTGATTTTCTCGGCGGGTTAAGCATTTTGAGTAATTTGCCGATTGATTTCAGAACGGCTTGCATCACAATTAACTATTTTTTGCCAGGCATTCATTGTGGAACAAAAGTGATTTTCTCGGCGAGTTAAGCATTTTGAGTAATTTGCCGACTGGTTTCAGAACGGCTTGCATTGAAATTCACTATTTTTTGCCAGACATTCATTGTGGGAAAAAGGTGATTTTCTCGGCGAGTTAAGCATTTTGAGTAATTTGCCGATTGGTTTACAGAACGGCTTGCATTGAAATTTACTATTTTTTGCCAGACATTCATTGTGGAACCAAAGTGACTTTCTCGGCGAGTTAAGCATTTTGAGTAATTTGCCGATTGATTTCAGAACGGTTTGCATCACAATTAACTATTTTTTGCCAGGCATTCATTGTGGAACAAAAGTGATTTTCACGGGGAGTTAAGCATTTTGATCAATTTGCCGATTGGTTTCAGAACGGCTTGCATTGAAATTTACTATTTTTTGCCAGACATTCATTGTGGAACAAAAGTGATTTTCTCGGCCAGTTAAGCATTTTGAGTAATTTGCCGATTGATTTCAGAACGGCTTGCATCACAATTAACTATTTTTTACCAGGCATTCATTATGGAACAAAAGTGATTTTCTCGGCGAGTTAAGCGTTTTGAGTAATTTGCCGATTGGTTTCAGAACGGCTTGCATTGAAATTTACTATTTTTTGCCAGACATTCACTGTGGAACAAAAGTGATTTTCACGGGGAGTTAAGCATTTTGATCAATTTGCCGATTGGTTTCAGAACGGCTTGCATTGAAATTTACTATTTTTTGCCAGGCATTCATTGTGGAACAAAAGTGATTTTCTCGGCGAGTTAAGCATTTTGAGTAATTTGCCGATTGATTTCAGAACGGCTTGCATCACAATTAACTATTTTTTGCCAGGCATTGAAATTTACTATTTTTTGCCAGACATTCATTGTGGGATAAAGTAATTTTCATTGAAAAAAAAGTAATTTGATTTCAGAACGGCTTGCATCACAATTAACTATTTTTTGCCAGGCATTCATTGTGGAACAAAAGTGATTTTCTCGGCGACTTAAGTATTTTCAGTAAGTTGCCGATTGCTTTCAGAACGGCTTGCATTGAAATTTACTATTTTTTGCCAGACATTCATTGTGGGAAAAAAGTAATTTTCACGGCGAGTTAAGCATTTTGAGCAATTTGCCGATTGGTTTCTGAACGGCTTGCATTGAAATTTACTATTTTTTGCAAGACATTCATTGAGGGGAAAAAGGTGATTTTCTCGGCGAGTTAAGCATTTTGAGTAATTTCCCGATTGATTTCAGAACGGCTTGCATCACAATTAACTATTTTTTGCCAGGCATTCATTGTGGAACAAAAGTGATTTTCACGGGGAGTTAAGCATTTTGAGCAATTTGCCGATTGGTTTCAGAACGGCTTGCATTGAAATTTACTATTTTTTGCCAGACATTCATTGTGGGAAATAGGTGATTTTCTCGGCGAGTTAAGCATTTTGAGTAATTTGCCGATTGCATTGAAATTTACTATTTTTTGCCAGGCATTCATTGTGGAACAAAAGTGATTTTCTCGGCGAGTTAAGCATTTTGAGTAATTTGCCGATTGATTTCAGAACGGCTTGCATCACAATTAACTATTTTTTGCCAGGCATTCATTGTGGAACAAAAGTGATTTTCTCGGCGAGTTAAGCATTTTGAGCAATTTGCCGATTGGTTTCAGAACGGCTTGCATTGAAATTTACTATTTTTTGCCAGACATTCATTGTGGAACAAAAGTGATTTTCACGGGGAGTTAAGCATTTTGAGAAATTTGCCGATTGGTTTCAGAACGGCTTGCATTGAAATTTACTATTTTTTGCCAGACATTCATTGTGGAACAAAAGTGATTTTCTCGGCGAGTTAAGCATTTTGAGCAATTTGCCGATTGATTTCAGAACGGCTTGCATCACAATTAACTATTTTTTGCCTGGCATTCATTGTGGAACAAAAGTGATTTTCTCGGCGAGTTAAGCATTTTGAGTAATTTGCCGATTGGTCTCAGAACGGCTTGCATTGAAATTTACTATTTTTTGCCAGACATTCATTGTGGGAAATAGGTGATTTTCTCGGCGAGTTAAGCATTTTGAGTAATTTGCCGATTGATTTCAGAACGGCTTGCATCACAATTAACTATTTTTTGCCAGGCATTCATTGTGGAACAAAAGTGATTTTCTCGGCGAGTTAAGCATTTTGAGTAATTTGCCGATTGGTTTCAGAACGGCTTGCATTGAAATTTACTATTTTTTGCCAGACATTCATTGTGGAACAAAAGTGATTTTCACGGGGAGTTAAGCATTTTGAGCAATTTGCCGATTGGTTTCAGAACGGCTTGCATTGAAATTTACTATTTTTAGCCAGACATTCATTGTGGAACAAAAGTGATTTTCGCGGCGAGTTAAGCATTTTGAGTAATTTGCCGATTGATTTCAGAACGGCTTGCATCACAATTAACTATTTTTTAACCAGGCATTCATTGTGGAACAAAAGTGATTTTCTCGGCGAGTTAAGCATTTTGAGCAATTTGCCGATTGGTTTCAGAACGGCTTGCATTGAAATTTACTATTTTTTGCCAGACATTCATTGTGGAACAAAAGTGATTTTCACGGGGAGTTAAGCATTTTGAGAAATTTGCCGATTGGTTTCAGAACGGCTTGCATTGAAATTTACTATTTTTTGCCAGACATTCATTGTGGAACAAAAGTGATTTTCTCGGCGAGTTACGCATCTTGAGCAATTTGCCGATTGATTTCAGAACGGCTTGCATCACAATTAACTATTTTTTGCCAGGCATTCATTGTGGAACAAAAGTGATTTTCTCGGCGAGTTAAGCATTTTGAGTAATTTGCCGATTGGTTTCAGAACGGCTTGCATTGAAATTTACTATTTTTTGCCAGACATTCATTGTGGAACCAAAGTGACTTTCTCGGCGAGTTAAGCATTTTGAGCAATTTGACGATTGGTTTCAGAACGGCTTGCATCACAATTAACTATTTTTTGCCAGACATTCATTGTGGAACAAAAGTGATTTTCACGGGGAGTTAAGCATTTTGAGCAATTTGACGATTGGTTTCAGAACGGCTTGCATTGAAATTTACTATTTTTTGCCAGACATTCATTGTGGAACAAAAGTGATTTTCTCGGCGAGTTAAGCATCTTGAGCAATTTGCCGATTGATTTCAGAACGGCTTGCATCACAATTAACTATTTTTTGCCAGGCATTCATTGTGGAACAAAAGTGATTTTCACGGGGAGTTAAGCATTTTGAGTAATTTGCCGATTGGTTTCAGAACGGCTTGCATTGAAATTTACTATTTTTTGCCAGACATTCATTGTGGGAAAAAGGTGATTTTCTCGGCGAGTTAAGCAATTTGAGTTATTTGCCGATTGATTTCAGAACGGCTTGCATCACAATTAACTATTTTTTTGCCAGGCATTCATTGTGGAACAAAAGTGATTTTCTCGGCGAGTTAAGCATTTTCAGTAATTTGCCGATTGGTTTCAGAACGGCTTGCATTGAAGTTTACTATTTTTTGCCAGACATTCATTGTGGAACAAAAGTGATTTTCACGGGGAGTTAAGCATTTTGAGCAATTTGCCGATTGGTTTCAGAACGGCTTGCATTGAAATTTACTATTTTTTGCCAGACATTCATTGTGGGAAATAGGTGATTTTCTCGGCGAGTTAAGCATTTTGAGTAATTTGCCGATTGATTTCAGAACGGCTTGCATCACAATTAACTATTTTTTGCCAGGCATTCATTGTGGAACAAAAGTGATTTTCTCGGCGAGTTAAGCATTTTGAGTAATTTGCCGACTGGTTTCAGAACGGCTTGCATTGAAATTTACTATTTTTTGCCAGACATTCATTGTGGGAAAAAGGTGATTTTCTCGGCGAGTTAAGCATTTTGAGTAATTTGCCGATTGGTTTCAGAACGGCTTGCATTGAAATTTACTATTTTTTGCCAGACATTCATTGTGGAACCAAAGTGACTTTCTCGGCGAGTTAAGCATTTTGAGTAATTTGCCGATTGATTTCAGAACGGTTTGCATCACAATTAACTATTTTTTGCCAGGCATTCATTGTGGAACAAAAGTGATTTTCACGGGGAGTTAAGCATTTTGAGCAATTTGCCGATTGGTTTCAGAACGGCTTGCATTGAAATTTACTATTTTTTGCCAGACATTCATTGTGGAACAAAAGTGATTTTCACGGGGAGTTAAGCATTTTGAGAAATTTGCCGATTGGTTTCAGAACGGCTTGCATTGAAATTTACTATTTTTTGCCAGACATTCATTGTGGAACAAAAGTGATTTTCTCGGCGAGTTACGCATCTTGAGCAATTTGCCGATTGATTTCAGAACGGCTTGCATCACAATTAACTATTTTTTGCCAGGCATTCATTGTGGAACAAAAGTGATTTTCTCGGCGAGTTAAGCATTTTGAGTAATTTGCCGATTGGTTTCAGAACGGCTTGCATTGAAATTTACTATTTTTTGCCAGACATTCATTGTGGAACCAAAGTGACTTTCTCGGCGAGTTAAGCATTTTGAGCAATTTGACGATTGGTTTCAGAACGGCTTGCATCACAATTAACTATTTTTTGCCAGACATTCATTGTGGAACAAAAGTGATTTTCACGGGGAGTTAAGCATTTTGAGCAATTTGACGATTGGTTTCAGAACGGCTTGCATTGAAATTTACTATTTTTTGCCAGACATTCATTGTGGAACAAAAGTGATTTTCTCGGCGAGTTAAGCATCTTGAGCAATTTGCCGATTGATTTCAGAACGGCTTGCATCACAATTAACTATTTTTTGCCAGGCATTCATTGTGGAACAAAAGTGATTTTCACGGGGAGTTAAGCATTTTGAGTAATTTGCCGATTGGTTTCAGAACGGCTTGCATTGAAATTTACTATTTTTTGCCAGACATTCATTGTGGGAAAAAGGTGATTTTCTCGGCGAGTTAAGCAATTTGAGTTATTTGCCGATTGATTTCAGAACGGCTTGCATCACAATTAACTATTTTTTTGCCAGGCATTCATTGTGGAACAAAAGTGATTTTCTCGGCGAGTTAAGCATTTTGAGTAATTTGCCGATTGGTTTCAGAACGGCTTGCATTGAAGTTTACTATTTTTTGCCAGACATTCATTGTGGAACAAAAGTGATTTTCACGGGGAGTTAAGCATTTTGAGCAATTTGCCGATTGGTTTCAGAACGGCTTGCATTGAAATTTACTATTTTTTGCCAGACATTCATTGTGGGAAATAGGTGATTTTCTCGGCGAGTTAAGCATTTTGAGTAATTTGCCGATTGATTTCAGAACGGCTTGCATCACAATTAACTATTTTTTGCCAGGCATTCATTGTGGAACAAAAGTGATTTTCTCGGCGAGTTAAGCATTTTGAGTAATTTGCCGACTGGTTTCAGAACGGCTTGCATTGAAATTTACTATTTTTTGCCAGACATTCATTGTGGGAAAAAGGTGATTTTCTCGGCGAGTTAAGCATTTTGAGTAATTTGCCGATTGGTTTCAGAACGGCTTGCATTGAAATTTACTATTTTTTGCCAGACATTCATTGTGGAACCAAAGTGACTTTCTCGGCGAGTTAAGCATTTTGAGTAATTTGCCGATTGATTTCAGAACGGTTTGCATCACAATTAACTATTTTTTGCCAGGCATTCATTGTGGAACAAAAGTGATTTTCACGGGGAGTTAAGCATTTTGATCAATTTGCCGATTGGTTTCAGAACGGCTTGCATTGAAATTTACTATTTTTTGCCAGACATTCATTGTGGAACAAAAGTGATTTTCTCGGCGAGTTAAGCATTTTGAGTAATTTGCCGATTGATTTCAGAACGGCTTGCATCACAATTAACTATTTTTTACCAGGCATTCATTATGGAACAAAAGTGATTTTCTCGGCGAGTTAAGCATTTTGAGTAATTTGCCGATTGGCTTCAGAACGGCTTGCATTGAAATTTACTATTTTTTGCCAGACATTCATTGTGGGATAAAGTAATTTTCTCGGCGAGTTAAGCATTTTGAGTAATTTGCCGATTGGTTTCAGAACGGCTTGCATCACAATTAACTATTTTTTGCCAGGCATTCATTGTGGAACAAAAGTGATTTACTCGGCGAGTTAAGCATTTTGAGTAATTTGCCGATTGCTTTCAGAACGGCTTGCATTGAAATTTACTATTTTTTGCCAGACATTCATTGTGGGAAAAAAGTAATTTTCACGGCGAGTTAAGCATTTTGAGCAATTTGCCGATTGGTTTCTGAACGGCTTGCATTGAAATTTACTATTTTTTGCAAGACATTCATTGAGGGGAAAAAGGTGATTTTCTCGGCGAGTTAAGCATTTTGAGTAATTTCCCGATTGATTTCAGAACGGCTTGCATCACAATTAACTATTTTTTGCCAGGCATTCATTGTGGAACAAAAGTGATTTTCTCGGCGAGTTAAGCATTTTGAGTAATTTGCCGATTGCTGCCAGAATGGCTTGCATTGAAATTTACTATTTTTTGCCAGACATCATTGTGGGAAATAGGTGATTTTCTCGGCGAGTTAAGCATTTTGAGTAATTTGCCGATTGCATTGAAATTTACTATTTTTTGCCAGGCATTCATTGTGGAACAAAAGTGATTTTCTCGGCGAGTTAAGCATTTTGAGTAATTTGCCGATTGATTTCAGAACGGCTTGCATCACAATTAACTATTTTTTGCCAGGCATTCATTGTGGAACAAAAGTGATTTTCTCGGCGAGTTAAGCATTTTGAGCAATTTGCCGATTGGTTTCAGAACGGCTTGCATTGAAATTTACTATTTTTTGCCAGACATTCATTGTGGAACAAAAGTGATTTTCACGGGGAGTTAAGCATTTTGAGAAATTTGCCGATTGGTTTCAGAACGGCTTGCATTGAAATTTACTATTTTTTGCCAGACATTCATTGTGGAACAAAAGTGATTTTCTCGGCGAGTTAAGCATTTTGAGCAATTTGCCGATTGATTTCAGAACGGCTTGCATCACAATTAACTATTTTTTGCCTGGCATTCATTGTGGAACAAAAGTGATTTTCTCGGCGAGTTAAGCATTTTGAGTAATTTGCCGATTGGTCTCAGAACGGCTTGCATTGAAATTTACTATTTTTTGCCAGACATTCATTGTGGGAAATAGGTGATTTTCTCGGCGAGTTAAGCATTTTGAGTAATTTGCCGATTGATTTCAGAAC
Organism: Scyliorhinus torazame; assembly: GCF_047496885.1. Lineage (NCBI taxonomy): Eukaryota > Metazoa > Chordata > Chondrichthyes > Carcharhiniformes > Scyliorhinidae > Scyliorhinus > Scyliorhinus torazame. The sequence continues at coordinate 149,356,117 of NC_092720.1, read as the reverse complement.
GGCTTGCATCACAATTAACTATTTTTTGCCAGGCATTCATTGTGGAACAAAAGTGATTTTCTCGGCGAGTTAAGCATTTTGAGTAATTTGCCGATTGGTTTCAGAACGGCTTGCATTGAAATTTACTATTTTTTGCCAGACATTCATTGTGGAACAAAAGTGATTTTCACGGGGAGTTAAGCATTTTGAGCAATTTGCCGATTGGTTTCAGAACGGCTTGCATTGAAATTTACTATTTTTAGCCAGACATTCATTGTGGAACAAAAGTGATTTTCGCGGCGAGTTAAGCATTTTGAGTAATTTGCCGATTGATTTCAGAACGGCTTGCATCACAATTAACTATTTTTTAACCAGGCATTCATTGTGGAACAAAAGTGATTTTCTCGGCGAGTTAAGCATTTTGAGCAATTTGCTGATTGGTTTCAGAACGGCTTGCATTGAAATTTACTATTTTTTGCCAGACATTCATTGTGGAACAAAAGTGATTTTCACGGGGAGTTAAGCATTTTGAGAAATTTGCCGATTGGTTTCAGAACGGCTTGCATTGAAATTTACTATTTTTTGCCAGACATTCATTGTGGAACAAAAGTGATTTTCTCGGCGAGTTACGCATCTTGAGCAATTTGCCGATTGATTTCAGAACGGCTTGCATCACAATTAACTATTTTTTGCCAGGCATTCATTGTGGAACAAAAGTGATTTTCTCGGCGAGTTAAGCATTTTGAGTAATTTGCCGATTGGTTTCAGAACGGCTTGCATTGAAATTTACTATTTTTTGCCAGACATTCATTGTGGAACCAAAGTGACTTTCTCGGCGAGTTAAGCATTTTGAGCAATTTGACGATTGGTTTCAGAACGGCTTGCATCACAATTAACTATTTTTTGCCAGACATTCATTGTGGAACAAAAGTGATTTTCACGGGGAGTTAAGCATTTTGAGCAATTTGCCGATTGGTTTCAGAACGGCTTGCATTGAAATTTACTATTTTTTGCCAGACATTCATTGTGGAACAAAAGTGATTTTCTCGGCGAGTTAAGCATCTTGAGCAATTTGCCGATTGATTTCAGAACGGCTTGCATCACAATTAACTATTTTTTGCCAGGCATTCACTGTGGAACAAAAGTGATTTTCTCGGCGAGTTAAGCATTTTGAGTAATTTGCCGGTTGGTTTCAGAACGGCTTGCATTGAAATTTACTATTTTTTGCCAGACATTCATTGTGGAACCAAAGTGACTTTCTCGGCGAGTTAAGCATTTTGAGCAATTTGCCGATTGGTTTCAGAACGGCTTGCATCACAATTAACTATTTTTTGCCAGACATTCATTGTGGAACAAAAGTGATTTTCACGGGGAGTTAAGCATTTTGAGTAATTTGCCGATTGGTTTCAGAACGGCTTGCATTGAAATTTACTATTTTTTGCCAGACATTCATTGTGGGAAAAAGGTGATTTTCTCGGCGAGTTAAGCAATTTGAGTTATTTGCCGATTGATTTCAGAACGGCTTGCATCACAATTAACTATTTTTTTGCCAGGCATTCATTGTGGAACAAAAGTGATTTTCTCGGCGAGTTAAGCATTTTGAGTAATTTGCCGATTGGTTTCAGAACGGCTTGCATTGAAGTTTACTATTTTTTGCCAGACATTCATTGTGGAACAAAAGTGATTTTCACGGGGAGTTAAGCATTTTGAGCAATTTGCCGATTGGTTTCAGAACGGCTTGCATTGAAATTTACTATTTTTTGCCAGACATTCATTGTGGGAAATAGGTGATTTTCTCGGCGAGTTAAGCATTTTGAGTAATTTGCCGATTGATTTCAGAACGGCTTGCATCACAATTAACTATTTTTTGCCAGGCATTCATTGTGGAACAAAAGTGATTTTCTCGGCGAGTTAAGCATTTTGAGTAATTTGCCGACTGGTTTCAGAACGGCTTGCATCACAATTAACTATTTTTTAACCAGGCATTCATTGTGGAACAAAAGTGATTTTCTCGGCGAGTTAAGCATTTTGAGCAATTTGCCGATTGGTTTCAGAACGGCTTGCATTGAAATTTACTATTTTTTGCCAGACATTCATTGTGGAACAAAAGTGATTTTCACGGGGAGTTAAGCATTTTGAGAAATTTGCCGATTGGTTTCAGAACGGCTTGCATTGAAATTTACTATTTTTTGCCAGACATTCATTGTGGAACAAAAGTGATTTTCTCGGCGAGTTACGCATCTTGAGCAATTTGCCGATTGATTTCAGAACGGCTTGCATCACAATTAACTATTTTTTGCCAGGCATTCATTGTGGAACAAAAGTGATTTTCTCGGCGAGTTAAGCATTTTGAGTAATTTGCCGATTGGTTTCAGAACGGCTTGCATTGAAATTTACTATTTTTTGCCAGACATTCATTGTGGAACCAAAGTGACTTTCTCGGCGAGTTAAGCATTTTGAGCAATTTGACGATTGGTTTCAGAACGGCTTGCATCACAATTAACTATTTTTTGCCAGACATTCATTGTGGAACAAAAGTGATTTTCACGGGGAGTTAAGCATTTTGAGCAATTTGACGATTGGTTTCAGAACGGCTTGCATTGAAATTTACTATTTTTTGCCAGACATTCATTGTGGAACAAAAGTGATTTTCTCGGCGAGTTAAGCATCTTGAGCAATTTGCCGATTGATTTCAGAACGGCTTGCATCACAATTAACTATTTTTTGCCAGGCATTCATTGTGGAACAAAAGTGATTTTCTCGGCGAGTTAAGCATTTTGAGTAATTTGCCGATTGGTTTCAGAACGGCTTGCATTGAAATTTACTATTTTTTGCCAGACATTCATTGTGGGAAAAAGGTGATTTTCTCGGCGAGTTAAGCATTTTGAGTAATTTGCCGATTGGTTTCAGAACGGCTTGCATTGAAATTTACTATTTTTTGCCAGACATTCATTGTGGAACCAAAGTGACTTTCTCGGCGAGTTAAGCATTTTGAGTAATTTGCCGATTGATTTCAGAACGGTTTGCATCACAATTAACTATTTTTTGCCAGGCATTCATTGTGGAACAAAAGTGATTTTCACGGGGAGTTAAGCATTTTGATCAATTTGCCGATTGGTTTCAGAACGGCTTGCATTGAAATTTACTATTTTTTGCCAGACATTCATTGTGGAACAAAAGTGATTTTCTCGGCGAGTTAAGCATTTTGAGTAATTTGCCGATTGATTTCAGAACGGCTTGCATCACAATTAACTATTTTTTACCAGGCATTCATTATGGAACAAAAGTGATTTTCTCGGCGAGTTAAGCATTTTGAGTAATTTGCCGATTGGCTTCAGAACGGCTTGCATTGAAATTTACTATTTTTTGCCAGACATTCATTGTGGGATAAAGTAATTTTCTCGGCGAGTTAAGCATTTTGAGTAATTTGCCGATTGGTTTCAGAACGGCTTGCATCACAATTAACTATTTTTTGCCAGGCATTCATTGTGGAACAAAAGTGATTTACTCGGCGAGTTAAGCATTTTGAGTAATTTGCCGATTGCTTTCAGAACGGCTTGCATTGAAATTTACTATTTTTTGCCAGACATTCATTGTGGGAAAAAAGTAATTTTCACGGCGAGTTAAGCATTTTGAGCAATTTGCCGATTGGTTTCTGAACGGCTTGCATTGAAATTTACTATTTTTTGCAAGACATTCATTGAGGGGAAAAAGGTGATTTTCTCGGCGAGTTAAGCATTTTGAGTAATTTCCCGATTGATTTCAGAACGGCTTGCATCACAATTAACTATTTTTTGCCAGGCATTCATTGTGGAACAAAAGTGATTTTCTCGGCGAGTTAAGCATTTTGAGTAATTTGCCGATTGCTGCCAGAATGGCTTGCATTGAAATTTACTATTTTTTGCCAGACATTCATTGTGGGAAATAGGTGATTTTCTCGGCGAGTTAAGCATTTTGAGTAATTTGCCGATTGCATTGAAATTTACTATTTTTTGCCAGGCATTCATTGTGGAACAAAAGTGATTTTCTCGGCGAGTTAAGCATTTTGAGTAATTTGCCGATTGATTTCAGAACGGCTTGCATCACAATTAACTATTTTTTGCCAGGCATTCATTGTGGAACAAAAGTGATTTTCTCGGCGAGTTAAGCATTTTGAGCAATTTGCCGATTGGTTTCAGAACGGCTTGCATTGAAATTTACTATTTTTTGCCAGACATTCATTGTGGAACAAAAGTGATTTTCACGGGGAGTTAAGCATTTTGAGAAATTTGCCGATTGGTTTCAGAACGGCTTGCATTGAAATTTACTATTTTTTGCCAGACATTCATTGTGGAACAAAAGTGATTTTCTCGGCGAGTTAAGCATTTTGAGCAATTTGCCGATTGATTTCAGAACGGCTTGCATCACAATTAACTATTTTTTGCCTGGCATTCATTGTGGAACAAAAGTGATTTTCTCGGCGAGTTAAGCATTTTGAGTAATTTGCCGATTGGTCTCAGAACGGCTTGCATTGAAATTTACTATTTTTTGCCAGACATTCATTGTGGGAAATAGGTGATTTTCTCGGCGAGTTAAGCATTTTGAGTAATTTGCCGATTGATTTCAGAACGGCTTGCATCACAATTAACTATTTTTTGCCAGGCATTCATTGTGGAACAAAAGTGATTTTCTCGGCGAGTTAAGCATTTTGAGTAATTTGCCGATTGGTTTCAGAACGGCTTGCATTGAAATTTACTATTTTTTGCCAGACATTCATTGTGGAACAAAAGTGATTTTCACGGGGAGTTAAGCATTTTGAGCAATTTGCCGATTGGTTTCAGAACGGCTTGCATTGAAATTTACTATTTTTAGCCAGACATTCATTGTGGAACAAAAGTGATTTTCGCGGCGAGTTAAGCATTTTGAGTAATTTGCCGATTGATTTCAGAACGGCTTGCATCACAATTAACTATTTTTTAACCAGGCATTCATTGTGGAACAAAAGTGATTTTCTCGGCGAGTTAAGCATTTTGAGCAATTTGCCGATTGGTTTCAGAACGGCTTGCATTGAAATTTACTATTTTTTGCCAGACATTCATTGTGGAACAAAAGTGATTTTCACGGGGAGTTAAGCATTTTGAGAAATTTGCCGATTGGTTTCAGAACGGCTTGCATTGAAATTTACTATTTTTTGCCAGACATTCATTGTGGAACAAAAGTGATTTTCTCGGCGAGTTACGCATCTTGAGCAATTTGCCGATTGATTTCAGAACGGCTTGCATCACAATTAACTATTTTTTGCCAGGCATTCATTGTGGAACAAAAGTGATTTTCTCGGCGAGTTAAGCATTTTGAGTAATTTGCCGATTGGTTTCAGAACGGCTTGCATTGAAATTTACTATTTTTTGCCAGACATTCATTGTGGAACCAAAGTGACTTTCTCGGCGAGTTAAGCATTTTGAGCAATTTGACGATTGGTTTCAGAACGGCTTGCATCACAATTAACTATTTTTTGCCAGACATTCATTGTGGAACAAAAGTGATTTTCACGGGGAGTTAAGCATTTTGAGCAATTTGCCGATTGGTTTCAGAACGGCTTGCATTGAAATTTACTATTTTTTGCCAGACATTCATTGTGGAACAAAAGTGATTTTCTCGGCGAGTTAAGCATCTTGAGCAATTTGCCGATTGATTTCAGAACGGCTTGCATCACAATTAACTATTTTTTGCCAGGCATTCACTGTGGAACAAAAGTGATTTTCTCGGCGAGTTAAGCATTTTGAGTAATTTGCCGATTGGTTTCAGAACGGCTTGCATTGAAATTTACTATTTTTTGCCAGACATTCATTGTGGAACCAAAGTGACTTTCTCGGCGAGTTAAGCATTTTGAGCAATTTGCCGATTGGTTTCAGAACGGCTTGCATCACAATTAACTATTTTTTGCCAGACATTCATTGTGGAACAAAAGTGATTTTCACGGGGAGTTAAGCATTTTGAGTAATTTGCCGATTGGTTTCAGAACGGCTTGCATTGAAATTTACTATTTTTTGCCAGACATTCATTGTGGGAAAAAGGTGATTTTCTCGGTGAGTTAAGCAATTTGAGTTATTTGCCGATTGATTTCAGAACGGCTTGCATCACAATTAACTATTTTTTTGCCAGGCATTCATTGTGGAACAAAAGTGATTTTCTCGGCGAGTTAAGCATTTTGAGTAATTTGCCGATTGGTTTCAGAACGGCTTGCATTGAAGTTTACTATTTTTTGCCAGACATTCATTGTGGAACAAAAGTGATTTTCACGGGGAGTTAAGCATTTTGAGCAATTTGCCGATTGGTTTCAGAACGGCTTGCATTGAAATTTACTATTTTTTGCCAGACATTCATTGTGGGAAATAGGTGATTTTCTCGGCGAGTTAAGCATTTTGAGTAATTTGCCGATTGATTTCAGAACGGCTTGCATCACAATTAACTATTTTTTGCCAGACATTCATTGTGGGAAAAAGGTGATTTTCTCGGCGAGTTAAGCATTTTGAGTAATTTGCCGATTGGTTTCAGAACGGCTTGCATTGAAATTTACTATTTTTTGCCAGACATTCATTGTGGAACCAAAGTGACTTTCTCGGCGAGTTAAGCATTTTGAGTAATTTGCCGATTCATTTCAGAACGGTTTGCATCACAATTAACTATTTTTTGCCAGGCATTCATTGTGGAACAAAAGTGATTTTCACGGGGAGTTAAGCATTTTGATCAATTTGCCGATTGGTTTCAGAACGGCTTGCATTGAAATTTACTATTTTTTGCCAGACATTCATTGTGGAACAAAAGTGATTTTCTCGGCGAGTTAAGCATTTTGAGTAATTTGCCGATTGATTTCAGAACGGCTTGCATCACAATTAACTATTTTTTACCAGGCATTCATTATGGAACAAAAGTGATTTTCTCGGCGAGTTAAGCATTTTGAGTAATTTGCCGATTGGCTTCAGAACGGCTTGCATTGAAATTTACTATTTTTTGCCAGACATTCATTGTGGGATAAAGTAATTTTCTCGGCGAGTTAAGCATTTTGAGTAATTTGCCGATTGGTTTCAGAACGGCTTGCATCACAATTAACTATTTTTTGCCAGGCATTCATTGTGGAACAAAAGTGATTTACTCGGCGAGTTAAGCATTTTGAGTAATTTGCCGATTGCTTTCAGAACGGCTTGCATTGAAATTTACTATTTTTTGCCAGACATTCATTGTGGGAAAAAAGTAATTTTCACGGCGAGTTAAGCATTTTGAGCAATTTGCCGATTGGTTTCTGAACGGCTTGCATTGAAATTTACTATTTTTTGCAAGACATTCATTGAGGGGAAAAAGGTGATTTTCTCGGCGAGTTAAGCATTTTGAGTAATTTCCCGATTGATTTCAGAACGGCTTGCATCACAATTAACTATTTTTTGCCAGGCATTCATTGTGGAACAAAAGTGATTTTCTCGGCGAGTTAAGCATTTTGAGTAATTTGCCGATTGGTTTCAGAACGGCTTGCATTGAAATTTACTATTTTTTGCCAGACATTCATTGTGGAACCAAAGTGACTTTCTCGGCGATTTAAGCATTTTGAGCAATTTGACGATTGGTTTCAGAACGGCTTGCATCACAATTAACTATTTTTTGCCAGACATTCATTGTGGAACAAAAGTGATTTTCACGGGGAGTTAAGCATTTTGAGCAATTTGCCGATTGGTTTCAGAACGGCTTGCATTGAAATTTACTATTTTTTGCCAGACATTCATTGTGGAACAAAAGTGATTTTCTCGGCGAGTTAAGCACCTTGAGCAATTTGCCGATTGATTTCAGAACGGCTTGCATCACAATTAACTATTTTTTGCCAGGCATTCATTGTGGAACAAAAGTGATTTTCTCGGCGAGTTAAGCATTTTGAGTAATTTGCCGATTGGTTTCAGAACGGCTTGCATTGAAATTTACTATTTTTTGCCAGACATTCATTGTGGAACCAAAGTGACTTTCTCGGCGAGTTAAGCATTTTGAGCAATTTGCCGATTGGTTTCAGAACGGCTTGCATCACAATTAACTATTTTTTGCCAGACATTCATTGTGGAACAAAAGTGATTTTCACGGGGAGTTAAGCATTTTGAGTAATTTGCCGATTGGTTTCAGAACGGCTTGCATTGAAATTTACTATTTTTTGCCAGACATTCATTGTGGGAAAAAGGTGATTTTCTCGGCGAGTTAAGCAATTTGAGTTATTTGCCGATTGATTTCAGAACGGCTTGCATCACAATTAACTATTTTTTTGCCAGGCATTCATTGTGGAACAAAAGTGATTTTCTCGGCGAGTTAAGCATTTTGAGTAATTTGCCGATTGGTTTCAGAACGGCTTGCATTGAAGTTTACTATTTTTTGCCAGACATTCATTGTGGAACAAAAGTGATTTTCACGGGGAGTTAAGCATTTTGAGCAATTTGCCGATTGGTTTCAGAACGGCTTGCATTGAAATTTACTATTTTTTGCCAGACATTCATTGTGGGAAATAGGTGATTTTCTCGGCGAGTTAAGCATTTTGAGTAATTTGCCGATTGATTTCAGAACGGCTTGCATCACAATTAACTATTTTTTGCCAGGCATTCATTGTGGAACAAAAGTGATTTTCTCGGCGAGTTAAGCATTTTGACTAATTTGCCGACTGGTTTCAGAACGGCTTGCATTGAAATTTACAATTTTTTTTGCCAGACATTCATTGTGGGGAAAAAGGTGATTTTCTCGGCGAGTTAAGCATTTTGAGTAATTTGCCGATTGGTTTCAGAACGGCTTGCATTGAAATTTACTATTTTTTGCCAGACATTCATTGTGGAACCAAAGTGACTTTCCCGGCGAGTTAAGCATTTTGAGTAATTTGCCGATTGATTTCAGAACGGTTTGCATCACAATTAACTATTTTTTGCCAGGCATTCATTGTGGAACAAAAGTGATTTTCACGGGGAGTTAAGCATTTTGATCAATTTGCCGATTGGTTTCAGAACGGCTTGCATTGAAATTTACTATTTTTTGCCAGACATTCATTGTGGGGAAAAAGGTGATTTTCTCGGCGAGTTAAGCATTTTGAGTAATTTGCCGATTGGTTTCAGAACGGCTTGCATTGAAATTTACTATTTTTTGCCAGACATTCATTGTGGAACCAAAGTGACTTTCCCGGCGAGTTAAGCATTTTGAGTAATTTGCCGATTGATTTCAGAACGGTTTGCATCACAATTAACTATTTTTTGCCAGGCATTCATTGTGGAACAAAAGTGATTTTCACGGGGAGTTAAGCATTTTGATCAATTTGCCGATTGGTTTCAGAACGGCTTGCATTGAAATTTACTATTTTTTGCCAGACATTCATTGTGGAACAAAAGTGATTTTCTCGGCGAGTTAAGCATTTTGAGTAATTTGCCGATTGATTTCAGAACGGCTTGCATCACAATTAACTATTTTTTACCAGGCATTCATTATGGAACAAAAGTGATTTTCTCGGCGAGTTAAGCATTTTGAGTAATTTGCCGATTGGCTTCAGAACGGCTTGCATCACAATTAAGTATTTTTTGCCAGGCATTCATTGTGGAACAAAAGTGATTTTCTCGGCGAGTTAAGCGTTTTGAGTAATTTGCCGATTGGTTTCAGAACGGCTTGCATTGAAATTTACTATTTTTTGCCAGACATTCACTGTGGAACAAAAGTGATTTTCACGGGGAGTTAAGCATTTTGATCAATTTGCCGATTGGTTTCAGAACGGCTTGCATTGAAATTTACTATTTTTTGCCAGGCATTCATTGTGGAACAAAAGTGATTTTCTCGGCGAGTTAAGCATTTTGAGTAATTTGCCGATTGATTTCAGAACGGCTTGCATCACAATTAACTATTTTTTGCCAGGCATTCATTGTGGAACAAAAGTGATTTTCTCGGCGAGTTAAGTATTTTCAGTAAGTTGCCGATTGCTTTCATAACGGCTTGCATTGAAATTTACTATTTTTTGCCAGACATTCATTGTGGGATAAAGTAATTTTCTCGGCGAGTTAAGCATTTTGAGTAATTTGCCGATTGGTTTCAGAACGGCTTGCATCACAATTAACTATTTTTTGCCAGGCATTCATTGTGGAACAAAAGTGATTTACTCGGCGAGTTAAGCATTTTGAGTAATTTGCCGATTGCTTTCAGAACGGCTTGCATTGAAATTTACTATTTTTTGCCAGACATTCATTGTGGGAAAAAAGTAATTTTCACGGCGAGTTAAGCATTTTGAGCAATTTGCCGATTGGTTTCTGAACGGCTTGCATTGAAATTTACTATTTTTTGCAAGACATTCATTGAGGGGAAAAAGGTGATTTTCTCGGCGAGTTAAGCATTTTGAGTAATTTCCCGATTGATTTCAGAACGGCTTGCATCACAATTAACTATTTTTTGCCAGGCATTCATTGTGGAACAAATGTGATTTTCTCGGCGAGTTAAGCATTTTGAGAAGTTTGCCGATTGGTTTCAGAACGGATTGCATTAAAATTTACTATTTTTTGCCAGACATTCATTGTGGAACACAAGTGATTTTCACGGGGAGTTAAGCATTTTGAGCAATTTGCCGATTGGTTTCAGAACGGCTTGCATTGAAATTTACTATTTTTTGCCAGACATTCATTGTGGGAAATAGGTGATTTTCTCGGCGAGTTAAGCATTTTGAGTAATTTGCCGATTGATTTCAGAACGGCTTGCATCACAATTAACTATTTTTTGCCAGGCATTCATTGTGGAACAAAAGTGATTTTCTCGGCGAGTTAAGCATTTTGAGTAATTTGCCGATTGGCTTCAGAACGGCTTGCATCACAATTAACTATTTTTTGCCAGACATTCATTGTGGAACAAAAGTGATTTTCTCGGCGAGTTAAGCATTTTGATCAATTTGCCGATTGGTTTCAGAACGGCTTGCATTGAAATTTACTATTTTTTGCCAGACATTCACTGTGGAACCAAAGTGACTTTCTCGGCGAGTTAAGCATTTTGACTAATTTGCCGATTGGTTTCAGAACGGCTTGCGTCACAATTAACTATTTTTTGCCAGGCATTCATTGTGGAACAAAAGTGATTTACTCGGCGAGTTAAGCATTTTGAGTAATTTGCCGATTGCTTTCAGAACGGCTTGCATTGAAATTTACTATTTTTTGCCAGACATTCATTGTGGGAAAAAAGTAATTTTCACGGCGAGTTAAGCATTTTGAGCAATTTGCCGATTGGTTTCTGAACGGCTTGCATTGAAATTTACTATTTTTTGCAAGACATTCATTGAGGGGAAAAAGGTGATTTTCTCGGCGAGTTAAGCATTTTGAGTAATTTCCCGATTGATTTCAGAACGGCTTGCATCACAATTAACTATTTTTTGCCAGGCATTCATTGTGGAACAAAAGTGATTTTCTCGGCGAGTTAAGCATTTTGAGTAATTTGCCGATTGGTTTCAGAACGGCTTGCATTGAAATTTACTATTTTTTGCCAGACATTCATTGTGGAACCAAAGTGACTTTCTCGGCGAGTTAAGCATTTTGAGCAATTTGACGATTGGTTTCAGAACGGCTTGCATCACAATTAACTATTTTTTGCCAGACATTCATTGTGGAACAAAAGTGATTTTCACGGGGAGTTAAGCATTTTGAGCAATTTGCCGATTGGTTTCAGAACGGCTTGCATTGAAATTTACTATTTTTTGCCAGACATTCATTGTGGAACAAAAGTGATTTTCTCGGCGAGTTAAGCATCTTGAGCAATTTGCCGATTGATTTCAGAACGGCTTGCATCACAATTAACTATTTTTTGCCAGGCATTCATTGTGGAACAAAAGTGATTTTCTCGGCGAGTTAAGCATTTTGAGTAATTTGCCGATTGGTTTCAGAACGGCTTGCATTGAAATTTACTATTTTTTGCCAGACATTCATTGTGGAACCAAAGTGACTTTCTCGGCGAGTTAAGCATTTTGAGAAATTTGCCGATTGGTTTCAGAACGGCTTGCATCACAATTAACTATTTTTTGCCAGACATTCATTGTGGAACAAAAGTGATTTTCACGGGGAGTTAAGCATTTTGAGTAATTTGCCGATTGGTTTCAGAACGGCTTGCATTGAAATTTACTATTTTTTGCCAGACATTCATTGTGGGAAAAAGGTGATTTTCTCGGCGAGTTAAGCAATTTGAGTTATTTGCCGATTGATTTCAGAACGGCTTGCATCACAATTAACTATTTTTTTGCCAGGCATTCATTGTGGAACAAAAGTGATTTTCTCGGCGAGTTAAGCATTTTGAGTAATTTGCCGATTGGTTTCAGAACGGCTTGCATTGAAGTTTACTATTTTTTGCCAGACATTCATTGTGGAACAAAAGTGATTTTCACGGGGAGTTAAGCATTTTGAGCAATTTGCCGATTGGTTTCAGAACGGCTTGCATTGAAATTTACTATTTTTTGCCAGACATTCATTGTGGGAAATAGGTGATTTTCTCGGCGAGTTAAGCATTTTGAGTAATTTGCCGATTGATTTCAGAACGGCTTGCATCACAATTAACTATTTTTTGCCAGGCATTCATTGTGGAACAAAAGTGATTTTCTCGGCGAGTTAAGCATTTTGACTAATTTGCCGACTGGTTTCAGAACGGCTTGCAATGAAATTTACAATTTTTTTTGCCAGACATTCATTGTGGGGAAAAAGGTGATTTTCTCGGCGAGTTAAGCATTTTGAGTAATTTGCCGATTGGTTTCAGAACGGCTTGCATTGAAATTTACTATTTTTTGCCAGACATTCATTGTGGAACCAAAGTGACTTTCTCGGCGAGTTAAGCATTTTGAGTAATTTGCCGATTGATTTCAGAACGGTTTGCATCACAATTAACTATTTTTTGCCAGGCATTCATTGTGGAACAAAAGTGATTTTCACGGGGAGTTAAGCATTTTGATCAATTTGCCGATTGGTTTCAGAACGGCTTGCATTGAAATTTACTATTTTTTGCCAGACATTCATTGTGGAACAAAAGTGATTTTCTCGGCGAGTTAAGCATTTTGAGTAATTTGCCGATTGATTTCAGAACGGCTTGCATCACAATTAACTATTTTTTACCAGGCATTCATTATGGAACAAAAGTGATTTTCTCGGCGAGTTAAGCATTTTGAGTAATTTGCCGATTGGCTTCAGAACGGCTTGCATCACAATTAACTATTTTTTGCCAGGCATTCATTGTGGAACAAAAGTGATTTTCTCGGCGAGTTAAGCGTTTTGAGTAATTTGCCGATTGGTTTCAGAACGGCTTGCATTGAAATTTACTATTTTTTGCCAGACATTCACTGTGGAACAAAAGTGATTTTCACGGGGAGTTAAGCATTTTGATCAATTTGCCGATTGGTTTCAGAACGGCTTGCATTGAAATTTACTATTTTTTGCCAGGCATTCATTGTGGAACAAAAGTGATTTTCTCGGCGAGTTAAGCATTTTGAGTAATTTGCCGATTGATTTCAGAACGGCTTGCATCACAATTAACTATTTTTTGCCAGGCATTCATTGTGGAACAAAAGTGATTTTCTCGGCGAGTTAAGTATTTTCAGTAAGTTGCCGATTGCTTTCAGACCGGCTTGCATTGAAATTTACTATTTTTTGCCAGACATTCATTGTGGGATAAAGTAATTTTCTCGGCGAGTTAAGCATTTTGAGTAATTTGCCGATTGGTTTCAGAACGGCTTGCATCACAATTAACTATTTTTTGCCAGGCATTCATTGTGGAACAAAAGTGATTTACTCGGCGAGTTAAGCATTTTGAGTAATTTGCCGATTGCTTTCAGAACGGCTTGCATTGAAATTTACTATTTTTTGCCAGACATTCATTGTGGGAAAAAAGTAATTTTCACGGCGAGTTAAGCATTTTGAGCAATTTGCCGATTGATTTCAGAACGGCTTGCATCAAAATTAACTATTTTTTGCCAGGCATTCATTGTGGAACAAATGTGATTTTCTCGGCGAGTTAAGCATTTTGAGAAGTTTGCCGATTGGTTTCAGAACGGATTGCATTAAAATTTACTATTTTTTGCCAGACATTCATTGTGGAACACAAGTGATTTTCACGGGGAGTTAAGCATTTTGAGCAATTTGCCGATTGGTTTCAGAACGGCTTGCATTGAAATTTACTATTTTTTGCCAGACATTCATTGTGGGAAATAGGTGATTTTCTCGGCGAGTTAAGCATTTTGAGTAATTTGCCGATTGATTTCAGAACGGCTTGCATCACAATTAACTATTTTTTGCCAGGCATTCATTGTGGAACAAAAGTGATTTTCTCGGCGAGTTAAGCATTTTGAGTAATTTGCCGACTGGTTTCAGAACGGCTTGCATTGAAATTTACTATTTTTTGCCAGACATTCATTGTGGGAAAAAGGTGATTTTCTCGGCGAGTTAAGCATTTTGAGTAATTTGCCGATTGGTTTCAGAACGGCTTGCATTGAAATTTACTATTTTTTGCCAGACATTCATTGTGGAACCAAAGTGACTTTCTCGGCGAGTTAAGCATTTTTTCAGAACGGCCTGCATCACAATTAACTATTTTTTGCCAGGCATTCATTTTGGAAAGAAAGTGATTTTCTCGGCGAGTTAAGCATTTTGAGTAATTTGCCGATTGGTTTCAGAACGGCTTGAATCACAATTAACTATTTTTAACCAGGCATTCATTGTGGAACAAAAGTGATTTTCGCGGCAAGTTAAGCATTTTAGTAATTTGCCGATTGGCTTCAGAACGGCTTGCATCACAATTAACTATTTTTTGACAGGCATTCATTGTGGAACAAAAGTGATTTTCTCGGCGAGTTAAGCATTTTGAGTAAGTTGCCGATTGGTTTCAGAACGGTTTGCATTGAAATTTACTATTTTTTGCCAGACATTCATTGTGGAACAAAAGTGATTTTCACGGGGAGTTAAGCATTTTGAGTAATTTGCCGATTGGTTTCAGAACGGCTTGCATCACAATTAACTATTTTTTGCCAGACATTCATTGTGGAACCAAAGTGATTTTCACGGCGAGTTAAGCATTTTGAGTAATTTGCCGATTGGTTTCAGAACGGCTTGCATCACAATTAACTATTTTTTGCCAGGCATTCATTGTGGAACAAAAGTGATTTTCTCGGCGAGTTAAGCATTTTGAGCAATTTGCCGATTGGTTTCAGAACGGCTTGCATTACAATTAACTATTTTTTGCAAGGCATTCATTGTGGAACAAAAGTGATTTTCACGGGGGGTTAAGCATTTTGAGTAATTTGCCGATTCGTTTCAGAACGGCTTGCAATACAATGAACTATTTTTTGCCAGACATTCATTGTGGAACCAAAGTGACTTTCTCGGCCAGTTAAGCATTTTGAGCAATTTGCCGATTGGTTTCAGAACGGCTTGCATCACAATTAACTATTTTTTGCCAGGCATTCATTGTGGAACAAAAGTGATTTTTTCGGCGAGTTAAGCATTTTGAGTAATTTGCAGATTGCTTTCAGAACGGCTTGCATTGAAATTTACTATTTTTTTCCAAACATTCATTGTGGGAAAAAGGTGATTTTCTCGGCGAGTTAAGCAATTTGAGTAACTTGCCGATTGATTTCAGAACGGCTTGCATCACAATTAACTATTTTTTGCCAGGCATTCATTGTGGAACAAAAGTGATTTTCTCGGCGAGTTAAGCATTTTCAGTAATTTGCCGATTGGTTTCAGAACGGCTTGCATTGAAATTTACTATTTTTTGCCAGACGTTCATTGTGGAACAAAAGTGATTTTCTCGGCGAGTTAAGCATTTTGAATAATTTGCCGATTGCTTTCAGAACGGCTTCCAACACAGTTAACTATTTTTTGCCAGGCATTCATTGTGCAACAAAAGTGATTTTCTCGGCGAGTTAAGCATTTTGAGTAATTTGCCGATTGCTTTCAGAACGGCTTGCATTGAAATTTACTATTTTTTGCCAGACATTCATTGTGGGAAAAAAGTAATGTTCTCGGCGAGTTAAGCATTTTGAGTAATTTGCCGATTGGTTTCAGAACGGCTTGCATCACAATTAACTATTTTTTGCCAGGCATTCATTGTGGAACAAAAGTGATTTTCTCGGCGAGTTAAGCATTTTGAGTAATTTGCCGATTGGCTTCAGAACGGCTTGCATTGAAATTTACTATTTTTTGCCAGACATTCATTGTGGAACAAAAGTGATTTTCTCGGCGAGTTCAGCATTTTGAGCAAATTGCCTATTGGTTTCAGAACGGCTTGCATTGAAATTTACTCTTTTTTGCAAGACATTCATTGAGGGGAAAAATGTGATTTTCTCGGCGAGTTAAGCATTTTGAGTAATTTACCGATTCATTTCAGAACGGCCTGCATCACAATTAACTATTTTTTGCCAGGCATTCATTGTGGAACAAAAGTGATTTTCTCGGCGAGTTAAGCATTTTGAGTAATTTGCCGATTGGCTTCAGAACGGCTTGCATCACAATTAACTATTTTTTGCCAGTCGTTCATTGTGGAACACAAGCGATTTTCTCGGCGAGTTAAGCATTTGGAGTAATTTGCCGATTCCTTTCAGAACGGCTTGCAACACAATTAACTATTTTTTGACAGGCATTCATTGTGGAACAAAAGTGATTTTCTCGGCGAGTTAAGCATTTTGAGTAAGTTGCCGATTGGTTTCAGAACGGTTTGCATTGAAATTTACTATTTTTTGCCAGACATTCATTGTGGAACAAAAGTGATTTTCACGGGGAGTTAAGCATTTTGAGTAATTTGCCGATTGGTTTCAGAACGGCTTGCATCACAATTAACTATTTTTTGCCAGACATTCATTGTGGAACCAAAGTGATTTTCACGGCGAGTTAAGCATTTTGAGTAATTTGCCGATTGGTTTCAGAACGGCTTGCATCACAATTAACTATTTTTTGCCAGGCATTCATTGTGGAACAAAAGTGATTTTCTCGGCGAGTTAAGCATTTTGAGCAATTTGCCGATTGGTTTCAGAACGGCTTGCATTACAATTAACTATTTTTTGCAAGGCATTCATTGTGGAACAAAAGTGATTTTCACGGGGAGTTAAGCATTTTGAGTAATTTGCCGATTGGTTTCAGAACGGCTTGCATTGAAATTTACTATTTTTTGCCAGACATTCACTGTGGAACAAAAGTGATTTTCACGGAGAGTTAAGCATTTTGAGCAATTTGCCGATTGGTTTCTGAACGGCTTGCATTGAAATTTACTATTTTTTGCCAGACATTCATTGTGGAACAAAAGTGATTTTCTCGGCGAGTTCAGCATTTTGAGCAAATTGCCTATTGGTTTCAGAACGGCTTGCATTGAAATTTACTCTTTTTTGCAAGACATTCATTGAGGGGAAAAATGTGATTTTCTCGGCGAGTTAAGCATTTTGAGTAATTTACCGATTCATTTCAGAACGGCCTGCATCACAATTAACTATTTTTTGCCAGGCATTCATTGTGGAACAAAAGTGATTTTCTCGGCGAGTTAAGCATTTTTAGTAATTTGCCGATTGGCTTCAGAACGGCTTGCATCACAATTAACTACTTTTTGCCAGTCGTTCATTGTGGAACACAAGCGATTTTCTCGGCGAGTTAAGCATTTGGAGTAATTTGCCGATTCCTTTCAGAACGGCTTGCAACACAATTAACTATTTTTTGACAGGCATTCATTGTGGAACAAAAGTGATTTTCTCGGCGAGTTAAGCATTTTGAGTAAGTTGCCGATTGGTTTCAGAACGGTTTGCATTGAAATTTACTATTTTTTGCCAGACATTCATTGTGGAACAAAAGTGATTTTCACGGGGAGTTAAGCATTTTGAGTAATTTGCCGATTGGTTTCAGAACGGCTTGCATCACAATTAACTATTTTTTGCCAGACATTCATTGTGGAACCAAAGTGATTTTCACGGCGAGTTAAGCATTTTGAGTAATTTGCCGATTGGTTTCAGAACGGCTTGCATCACAATTAACTATTTTTTGCCAGGCATTCATTGTGGAACAAAAGTGATTTTCTCGGCGAGTTAAGCATTTTGAGCAATTTGCCGATTGGTTTCAGAACGGCTTGCATTACAATTAACTATTTTTTGCAAGGCATTCATTGTGGAACAAAAGTGATTTTCACGGGGGGTTAAGCATTTTGAGTAATTTGCCGATTCGTTTCAGAACGGCTTGCAATACAATGAACTATTTTTTGCCAGACATTCATTGTGGAACCAAAGTGACTTTCTCGGCCAGTTAAGCATTTTGAGCAATTTGCCGATTGGTTTCAGAACGGCTTGCATCACAATTAACTATTTTTTGCCAGGCATTCATTGTGGAACAAAAGTGATTTTTTCGGCGAGTTAAGCATTTTGAGTAATTTGCAGATTGCTTTCAGAACGGCTTGCATTGAAATTTACTATTTTTTTCCAAACATTCATTGTGGGAAAAAGGTGATTTTCTCGGCGAGTTAAGCAATTTGAGTAATTTGCCGATTGATTTCAGAACGGCTTGCATCACAATTAACTATTTTTTGCCAGGCATTCATTGTGGAACAAAAGTGATTTTCTCGGCGAGTTAAGCATTTTCAGTAATTTGCCGATTGGTTTCAGAACGGCTTGCATTGAAATTTACTATTTTTTGCCAGACGTTCATTGTGGAACAAAAGTGATTTTCTCGGCGAGTTAAGCATTTTGAATAATTTGCCGATTGCTTTCAGAACGGCTTCCAACACAGTTAACTATTTTTTGCCAGGCATTCATTGTGCAACAAAAGTGATTTTCTCGGCGAGTTAAGCATTTTGAGTAATTTGCCGATTGCTTTCAGAACGGCTTGCATTGAAATTTACTATTTTTTGCCAGACATTCATTGTGGGAAAAAAGTAATGTTCTCGGCGAGTTAAGCATTTTGAGTAATTTGCCGATTGGTTTCAGAACGGCTTGCATCACAATTAACTATTTTTTGCCAGGCATTCATTGTGGAACAAAAGTGATTTTCTCGGCGAGTTAAGCATTTTGAGTAATTTGCCGATTGGCTTCAGAACGGGTTGCATTGAAATTTACTATTTTTTGCCAGACATTCATTGTGGAACAAAAGTGATTTTCTCGGCGAGTTCAGCATTTTGAGCAAATTGCCTATTGGTTTCAGAACGGCTTGCATTGAAATTTACTCTTTTTTGCAAGACATTCATTGAGGGGAAAAATGTGATTTTCTCGGCGAGTTAAGCATTTTGAGTAATTTACCGATTCATTTCAGAACGGCCTGCATCACAATTAACTATTTTTTGCCAGGCATTCATTGTGGAACAAAAGTGATTTTCTCGGCGAGTTAAGCATTTTGAGTAATTTGCCGATTGGCTTCAGAACGGCTTGCATCACAATTAACTATTTTTTGCCAGTCGTTCATTGTGGAACACAAGCGATTTTCTCGGCGAGTTAAGCATTTGGAGTAATTTGCCGATTCCTTTCAGAACGGCTTGCAACACAATTAACTATTTTTTGACAGGCATTCATTGTGGAACAAAAGTGATTTTCTCGGCGAGTTAAGCATTTTGAGTAAGTTGCCGATTGGTTTCAGAACGGTTTGCATTGAAATTTACTATTTTTTGCCAGACATTCATTGTGGAACAAAAGTGATTTTCACGGGGAGTTAAGCATTTTGAGTAATTTGCCGATTGGTTTCAGAACGGCTTGCATCACAATTAACTATTTTTTGCCAGACATTCATTGTGGAACCAAAGTGATTTTCACGGCGAGTTAAGCATTTTGAGTAATTTGCCGATTGGTTTCAGAACGGCTTGCATCACAATTAACTATTTTTTGCCAGGCATTCATTGTGGAACAAAAGTGATTTTCTCGGCGAGTTAAGCATTTTGAGCAATTTGCCGATTGGTTTCAGAACGGCTTGCATTACAATTAACTATTTTTTGCAAGGCATTCATTGTGGAACAAAAGTGATTTTCACGGGGAGTTAAGCATTTTGAGTAATTTGCCGATTGGTTTCAGAACGGCTTGCATTGAAATTTACTATTTTTTGCCAGACATTCACTGTGGAACAAAAGTGATTTTCACGGAGAGTTAAGCATTTTGAGCAATTTGCCGATTGGTTTCTGAACGGCTTGCATTGAAATTTACTATTTTTTGCCAGACATTCATTGTGGAACAAAAGTGATTTTCTCGGCGAGTTCAGCATTTTGAGCAAATTGCCTATTGGTTTCAGAACGGCTTGCATTGAAATTTACTCTTTTTTGCAAGACATTCATTGAGGGGAAAAATGTGATTTTCTCGGCGAGTTAAGCATTTTGAGTAATTTACCGATTCATTTCAGAACGGCCTGCATCACAATTAACTATTTTTTGCCAGGCATTCATTGTGGAACAAAAGTGATTTTCTCGGCGAGTTAAGCATTTTTAGTAATTTGCCGATTGGCTTCAGAACGGCTTGCATCACAATTAACTACTTTTTGCCAGTCGTTCATTGTGGAACACAAGCGATTTTCTCGGCGAGTTAAGCATTTGGAGTAATTTGCCGATTCCTTTCAGAACGGCTTGCAACACAATTAACTATTTTTTGACAGGCATTCATTGTGGAACAAAAGTGATTTTCTCGGCGAGTTAAGCATTTTGAGTAAGTTGCCGATTGGTTTCAGAACGGTTTGCATTGAAATTTACTATTTTTTGCCAGACATTCATTGTGGAACAAAAGTGATTTTCACGGGGAGTTAAGCATTTTGAGTAATTTGCCGATTGGTTTCAGAACGGCTTGCATCACAATTAACTATTTTTTGCCAGACATTCATTGTGGAACCAAAGTGATTTTCACGGCGAGTTAAGCATTTTGAGTAATTTGCCGATTGGTTTCAGAACGGCTTGCATCACAATTAACTATTTTTTGCCAGGCATTCATTGTGGAACAAAAGTGATTTTCTCGGCGAGTTAAGCATTTTGAGCAATTTGCCGATTCCTTTCAGAACGGCTTGCAACACAATTAACTATTTTTTGACAGGCATTCATTGTGGAACAAAAGTGATTTTCTCGGCGAGTTAAGCATTTTGAGTAAGTTGCCGATTGGTTTCAGAACGGTTTGCATTGAAATTTACTATTTTTTGCCAGACATTCATTGTGGAACAAAAGTGATTTTCACGGGGAGTTAAGCATTTTGAGTAATTTGCCGATTGGTTTCAGAACGGCTTGCATCACAATTAACTATTTTTTGCCAGACATTCATTGTGGAACCAAAGTGATTTTCACGGCGAGTTAAGCATTTTGAGTAATTTGCCGATTGGTTTCAGAACGGCTTGCATCACAATTAACTATTTTTTGCCAGGCATTCATTGTGGAACAAAAGTGATTTTCTCGGCGAGTTAAGCATTTTGAGCAATTTGCCGATTGGTTTCAGAACGGCTTGCATTACAATTAACTATTTTTTGCAAGGCATTCATTGTGGAACAAAAGTGATTTTCACGGGGAGTTAAGCATTTTGAGTAATTTGCCGATTCGTTTCAGAACGGCTTGCAATACAATGAACTATTTTTTGCCAGACATTCATTGTGGAACCAAAGTGACTTTCTCGGCCAGTTAAGCATTTTGAGCAATTTGCCGATTGGTTTCAGAACGGCTTGCATCACAATTAACTATTTTTTGCCAGGCATTCATTGTGGAACAAAAGTGATTTTTTCGGCGAGTTAAGCATTTTGAGTAATTTGCAGATTGCTTTCAGAACGGCTTGCATTGAAATTTACTATTTTTTTCCAAACATTCATTGTGGGAAAAAGGTGATTTTCTCGGCGAGTTAAGCAATTTGAGTAATTTGCCGATTGATTTCAGAACGGCTTGCATCACAATTAACTATTTTTTGCCAGGCATTCATTGTGGAACAAAAGTGATTTTCTCGGCGAGTTAAGCATTTTCAGTAATTTGCCGATTGGTTTCAGAACGGCTTGCATTGAAATTTACTATTTTTTGCCAGACATTCATTGTGGAACAAAAGTGATTTTCTCGGCGAGTTAAGCATTTTGAGTAATTTCCGATTGGTTTCAGAACGGCTTGAATTAAAATTTACTATTTTTTGCCAGACATTCATTGTGGCACAAAAGTGATTTTCACGGAGAGTTAAGCATTTTGAGCAATTTGCCGATTGGTTTCTGAACGGCTTGCATTGAAATTTACTATTTTTTGCCAGACATTCATTGTGGAACAAAAGTGATTTTCTCGGCGAGTTCAGCATTTTGAGCAAATTGCCGATTGGTTTCAGAACGGCTTGCATTGAAATTTACTCTTTTTTGCAAGACATTCATTGAGGGGAAAAATGTGATTTTCTCGGCGAGTTAAGCATTTTGAGTAATTTACCGATTCATTTCAGAACGGCCTGCATCACAATTAACTATTTTTTGCCAGGCATTCATTGTGGAAAAAAAGTGATTTTCTCGGCGAGGTAAGCATTTTGAGTAATTTGCCGATTGGCTTCAGAACGGCTTGCATCACAATTAACTATTTTTTGCCAGTCGTTCATTGTGGAACACAAGCGATTTTCTCGGCGAGTTAAGCATTTGGAGTAATTTGCCGATTCCTTTCAGAACGGCTTGCAACACAATTAACTATTTTTTGCCAGACATTCATTGTGGAACCAAAGTGATTTTCACGGCGAGTTAAGCATTTTGAGTAATTTGCCGATTGGTTTCAGAACGGCTTGCATCACAATTAACTATTTTTTGCCAGGCATTCATTGTGGAACAAAAGTGATTTTCTCGGCGAGTTAAGCATTTTGAGCAATTTGCCGATTGGTTTCAGAACGGCTTGCATCACAATTAACTATTTTTTGCCAGGCATTCATTGTGGAACAAAAGTGATTTTTTCGGCGAGTTAAGCATTTTGAGTAATTTGCAGATTGCTTTCAGAACGGCTTGCATTGAAATTTACTATTTTTTTCCAAACATTCATTGTGGGAAAAAGGTGATTTTCTCGGCGAGTTAAGCAATTTGAGTAATTTGCCGATTGATTTCAGAACGGCTTGCATCACAATTAACTATTTTTTGCCAGGCATTCATTGTGGAACAAAAGTGATTTTCTCGGCGAGTTAAGCATTTTCAGTAATTTGCCGATTGGTTTCAGAACGGCTTGCATTGAAATTTACTATTTTTTGCCAGACATTCATTGTGGAACAAAAGTGATTTTCTCGGCGAGTTAAGCATTTTGAATAATTTGCCGATTGCTGTCAGAACGGCTTCCAACACAGTTAACTATTTTTTGCCAGGCATTCATTGTGCAACAAAAGTCATTTTCTCGGCGAGTTAAGCATTTTGAGTAATTTGCCGATTGCTTTCAGAACGGCTTGCATTGAAATTTACTATTTTTTGCCATACATTCATTGTGGGAAAAAAGTAATGTTCTCGGCGAGTTAAGCATTTTGAGTAATTTGCCGATTGGTTTCAGAACGGCGTGCATCACAATTAACTATTTTTTGCCAGACATTCATTGTGGAACCAAAGTGATTTTCACGGCGAGTTAAGCATTTTGAGTAATTTGCCGATTGGTTTCAGAACGGCTTGCATCACAATTAACTATTTTTTGCCAGGCATTCATTGTGGAACAAAAGTGATTTTCTCGGCGAGTTAAGCATTTTGAGCAATTTGCCGATTGGTTTCAGAACGGCTTGCATTACAATTAACTATTTTTTGCAAGGCATTCATTGTGGAACAAAAGTGATTTTCACGGGGAGTTAAGCATTTTGAGTAATTTGCCGATTCGTTTCAGAACGGCTTGCAATACAATGAACTATTTTTTGCCAGACATTCATTGTGGAACCAAAGTGACTTTCTCGGCCAGTTAAGCATTTTGAGCAATTTGCCGATTGGTTTCAGAACGGCTTGCATCACAATTAACTATTTTTTGCCAGGCATTCATTGTGGAACAAAAGTGATTTTTTCGGCGAGTTAAGCATTTTGAGTAATTTGCAGATTGCTTTCAAAACGGCTTGCATTGAAATTTACTATTTTTTTCCAAACATTCATTGTGGGAAAAAGGTGATTTTCTCGGCGAGTTAAGCAATTTGAGTAATTTGCCGATTGATTTCAGAACGGCTTGCATCACAATTAACTATTTTTTGCCAGGCATTCATTGTGGAACAAAAGTGATTTTCTCGGCGAGTTAAGCATTTTCAGTAATTTGCCGATTGGTTTCAGAACGGCTTGCATTGAAATTTACTATTTTTTGCCAGACATTCATTGTGGAACAAAAGTGATTTTCTCGGCGAGTTAAGCATTTTGAGTAATGTGCCGATTGCTTTCAGAACGGCTTGCATTGAAATTTACTATTTTTTGCCAGACATTCATTGTGGGAAAAAAGTAATGTTCTCGGCGAGTTAAGCATTTTGAGTAATTTGCCGATTGGTTTCAGAACGGCTTGCATCACAATTAACTATTTTTTGCCAGGCATTCATTGTGGAACAAAAGTGATTTTCTCGGCGAGTTAAGCATTTTCAGTAATTTGCCGATTGGTTTCAGAACGGCTTGCATTGAAATTTACTATTTTTTGCCAGACATTCATTGTGGAACAAAAGTGATTTTCTCGGCGAGTTAAGCATTTTGAATAATTTGCCGATTGCTGTCAGAACGGCTTCCAACACAGTTAACTATTTTTTGCCAGGCATTCATTGTGCAACAAAAGTCATTTTCTCGGCGAGTTAAGCATTTTGAGTAATTTGCCGATTGCTTTCAGAACGGCTTGCATTGAAATTTACTATTTTTTGCCATACATTCATTGTGGGGAAAAAAGTAATGTTCTCGGCGAGTTAAGCATTTTGAGTAACTTGCCGATTGGTTTCAGAACGGCTTGCATCACAATTAACTATTTTTTGCCAGACATTCATTGTGGAACCAAAGTGATTTTCACGGCGAGTTAAGCATTTTGAGTAATTTGCCGATTGGTTTCAGAACGGCTTGCATCACAATTAACTATTTTTTGCCAGGCATTCATTGTGGAACAAAAGTGATTTTCTCGGCGAGTTAAGCATTTTGAGCAATTTGCCGATTGGTTTCAGAACGGCTTGCATTACAATTAACTATTTTTTGCAAGGCATTCATTGTGGAACAAAAGTGATTTTCACGGGGAGTTAAGCATTTTGAGTAATTTGCCGATTCGTTTCAGAACGGCTTGCAATACAATGAACTATTTTTTGCCAGACATTCATTGTGGAACCAAAGTGACTTTCTCGGCCAGTTAAGCATTTTGAGCAATTTGCCGATTGGTTTCAGAACGGCTTGCATCACAATTAACTATTTTTTGCCAGGCATTCATTGTGGAACAAAAGTGATTTTTTCGGCGAGTTAAGCATTTTGAGTAATTTGCAGATTGCTTTCAAAACGGCTTGCATTGAAATTTACTATTTTTTTCCAAACATTCATTGTGGGAAAAAGGTGATTTTCTCGGCGAGTTAAGCAATTTGAGTAATTTGCCGATTGATTTCAGAACGGCTTGCATCACAATTAACTATTTTTTGCCAGGCATTCATTGTGGAACAAAAGTGATTTTCTCGGCGAGTTAAGCATTTTCAGTAATTTGCCGATTGGTTTCAGAACGGCTTGCATTGAAATTTACTATTTTTTGCCAGACATTCATTGTGGAACAAAAGTGATTTTCTCGGCGAGTTAAGCATTTTGAGTAATGTGCCGATTGCTTTCAGAACGGCTTGCATTGAAATTTACTATTTTTTGCCAGACATTCATTGTGGGAAAAAAGTAATGTTCTCGGCGAGTTAAGCATTTTGAGTAATTTGCCGATTGGTTTCAGAACGGCTTGCATCACAATTAACTATTTTTTGCCAGGCATTCATTGTGGAACAAAAGTGATTTTCTCGGCGAGTTAAGCATTTTGAGTAATTTCCGATTGGTTTCAGAACGGCTTGAATTAAAATTTACTATTTTTTGCCAGACATTCATTGTGGCACAAAAGTGATTTTCACGGAGAGTTAAGCATTTTGAGCAATTTGCCGATTGGTTTCTGAACGGCTTGCATTGAAATTTACTATTTTTTGCCAGACATTCATTGTGGAACAAAAGTGATTTTCTCGGCGAGTTCAGCATTTTGAGCAAATTGCCTATTGGTTTCAGAACGGCTTGCATTGAAATTTACTCTTTTTTGCAAGACATTCATTGAGGGGAAAAATGTGATTTTCTCGGCGAGTTAAGCATTTTGAGTAATTTACCGATTCATTTCAGAACGGCCTGCATCACAATTAACTATTTTTTGCCAGGCATTCATTGTGGAACAAAAGTGATTTTCTCGGCGAGTTAAGCATTTTGAGTAATTTGCCGATTGGCTTCAGAACGGCTTGCATCACAATTAACTATTTTTTGCCAGTCGTTCATTGTGGAACACAAGCGATTTTCTCGGCGAGTTAAGCATTTGGAGTAATTTGCCGATTCCTTTCAGAACGGCTTGCAACACAATTAACTATTTTTTGACAGGCATTCATTGTGGAACAAAAGTGATTTTCTCGGCGAGTTAAGCATTTTGAGTAAGTTGCCGATTGGTTTCAGAACGGTTTGCATTGAAATTTACTATTTTTTGCCAGACATTCATTGTGGAACAAAAGTGATTTTCACGGGGAGTTAAGCATTTTGAGTAATTTGCCGATTGGTTTCAGAACGGCTTGCATCACAATTAACTATTTTTTGCCAGACATTCATTGTGGAACCAAAGTGATTTTCACGGCGAGTTAAGCATTTTGAGTAATTTGCCGATTGGTTTCAGAACGGCTTGCATCACAATTAACTATTTTTTGCCAGGCATTCATTGTGGAACAAAAGTGATTTTCTCGGCGAGTTAAGCATTTTGAGCAATTTGCCGATTGGTTTCAGAACGGCTTGCATTACAATTAACTATTTTTTGCAAGGCATTCATTGTGGAACAAAAGTGATTTTCACGGGGAGTTAAGCATTTTGAGTAATTTGCCGATTCGTTTCAGAACGGCTTGCAATACAATGAACTATTTTTTGCCAGACATTCATTGTGGAACCAAAGTGACTTTCTCGGCCAGTTAAGCATTTTGAGCAATTTGCCGATTGGTTTCAGAACGGCTTGCATCACAATTAACTATTTTTTGCCAGGCATTCATTGTGGAACAAAAGTGATTTTTTCGGCGAGTTAAGCATTTTGAGTAATTTGCAGATTGCTTTCAGAACGGCTTGCATTGAAATTTACTATTTTTTTCCAAACATTCATTGTGGGAAAAAGGTGATTTTCTCGGCGAGTTAAGCAATTTGAGTAATTTGCCGATTGATTTCAGAACGGCTTGCATCACAATTAACTATTTTTTGCCAGGCATTCATTGTGGAACAAAAGTGATTTTCTCGGCGAGTTAAGCATTTTCAGTAATTTGCCGATTGGTTTCAGAACGGCTTGCATTGAAATTTACTATTTTTTGCCAGACATTCATTGTGGAACAAAAGTGATTTTCTCGGCGAGTTAAGCATTTTGAGTAATTTCCGATTGGTTTCAGAACGGCTTGAATTAAAATTTACTATTTTTTGCCAGACATTCATTGTGGCACAAAAGTGATTTTCACGGAGAGTTAAGCATTTTGAGCAATTTGCCGATTGGTTTCTGAACGGCTTGCATTGAAATTTACTATTTTTTGCCAGACATTCATTGTGGAACAAAAGTGATTTTCTCGGCGAGTTCAGCATTTTGAGCAAATTGCCGATTGGTTTCAGAACGGCTTGCATTGAAATTTACTCTTTTTTGCAAGACATTCATTGAGGGGAAAAATGTGATTTTCTCGGCGAGTTAAGCATTTTGAGTAATTTACCGATTCATTTCAGAACGGCCTGCATCACAATTAACTATTTTTTGCCAGGCATTCATTGTGGAAAAAAAGTGATTTTCTCGGCGAGTTAAGCATTTTGAGTAATTTGCCGATTGGCTTCAGAACGGCTTGCATCACAATTAACTATTTTTTGCCAGTCGTTCATTGTGGAACACAAGCGATTTTCTCGGCGAGTTAAGCATTTGGAGTAATTTGCCGATTCCTTTCAGAACGGCTTGCAACACAATTAACTATTTTTTGACAGGCATTCATTGTGGAACAAAAGTGATTTTCTCGGCGAGTTAAGCATTTTGAGTAAGTTGCCGATTGGTTTCAGAACGGTTTGCATTGAAATTTACTATTTTTTGCCAGACATTCATTGTGGAACAAAAGTGATTTTCTCGGCGAGTTAAGCATTTTGAGCAATTTGCCGATTGGTTTCAGAACGGCTTGCATCACAATTAACTATTTTTTGCCAGGCATTCATTGTGGAACAAAAGTGATTTTTTCGGCGAGTTAAGCATTTTGAGTAATTTGCAGATTGCTTTCAGAACGGCTTGCATCACAATTAACTATTTTTTGCCAGGCATTCATTGTGGAACAAAAGTGATTTTCTCGGCGAGTTAAGCATTTTGAGCAATTTGCCGATTGGTTTCAGAACGGCTTGCATTACAATTAACTATTTTTTGCAAGGCATTCATTGTGGAACAAAAGTGATTTTCACGGGGAGTTAAGCATTTTGAGTAATTTGCCGATTCGTTTCAGAACGGCTTGCAATACAATGAACTATTTTTTGCCAGACATTCATTGTGGAACCAAAGTGACTTTCTCGGCCAGTTAAGCATTTTGAGCAATTTGCCGATTGGTTTCAGAACGGCTTGCATCACAATTAACTATTTTTTGCCAGGCATTCATTGTGGAACAAAAGTGATTTTTTCGGCGAGTTAAGCATTTTGAGTAATTTGCAGATTGCTTTCAGAACGGCTTGCATTGAAATTTACTATTTTTTTCCAAACATTCATTGTGGGAAAAAGGTGATTTTCTCGGCGAGTTAAGCAATTTGAGTAATTTGCCGATTGATTTCAGAACGGCTTGCATCACAATTAACTATTTTTTGCCAGGCATTCATTGTGGAACAAAAGTGATTTTCTCGGCGAGTTAAGCATTTTCAGTAATTTGCCGATTGGTTTCAGAACGGCTTGCATTGAAATTTACTATTTTTTGCCAGACATTCATTGTGGAACAAAAGTGATTTTCTCGGCGAGTTAAGCATTTTGAGTAATTTCCGATTGGTTTCAGAACGGCTTGAATTAAAATTTACTATTTTTTGCCAGACATTCATTGTGGCACAAAAGTGATTTTCACGGAGAGTTAAGCATTTTGAGCAATTTGCCGATTGGTTTCTGAACGGCTTGCATTGAAATTTACTATTTTTTGCCAGACATTCATTGTGGAACAAAAGTGATTTTCTCGGCGAGTTCAGCATTTTGAGCAAATTGCCGATTGGTTTCAGAACGGCTTGCATTGAAATTTACTCTTTTTTGCAAGACATTCATTGAGGGGAAAAATGTGATTTTCTCGGCGAGTTAAGCATTTTGAGTAATTTACCGATTCATTTCAGAACGGCCTGCATCACAATTAACTATTTTTTGCCAGGCATTCATTGTGGAAAAAAAGTGATTTTCTCGGCGAGTTAAGCATTTTGAGTAATTTGCCGATTGGCTTCAGAACGGCTTGCATCACAATTAACTATTTTTTGCCAGTCGTTCATTGTGGAACACAAGCGATTTTCTCGGCGAGTTAAGCATTTGGAGTAATTTGCCGATTCCTTTCAGAACGGCTTGCAACACAATTAACTATTTTTTGACAGGCATTCATTGTGGAACAAAAGTGATTTTCTCGGCGAGTTAAGCATTTTGAGTAAGTTGCCGATTGGTTTCAGAACGGTTTGCATTGAAATTTACTATTTTTTGCCAGACATTCATTGTGGAACAAAAGTGATTTTCACGGGGAGTTAAGCATTTTGAGTAATTTGCCGATTGGTTTCAGAACGGCTTGCATCACAATTAACTATTTTTTGCCAGACATTCATTGTGGAACCAAAGTGATTTTCACGGCGAGTTAAGCATTTTGAGTAATTTGCCGATTGGTTTCAGAACGGCTTGCATCACAATTAACTATTTTTTGCCAGGCATTCATTGTGGAACAAAAGTGATTTTCTCGGCGAGTTAAGCATTTTGAGCAATTTGCCGATTGGTTTCAGAACGGCTTGCATCACAATTAACTATTTTTTGCCAGGCATTCATTGTGGAACAAAAGTGATTTTTTTCGGCGAGTTAAGCATTTTGAGTAATTTGCAGATTGCTTTCAGAACGGCTTGCATTGAAATTTACTATTTTTTTCCAAACATTCATTGTGGGAAAAAGGTGATTTTCTCGGCGAGTTAAGCAATTTGAGTAATTTGCCGATTGATTTCAGAACGGCTTGCATCACAATTAACTATTTTTTGCCAGGCATTCATTGTGGAACAAAAGTGATTTTCTCGGCGAGTTAAGCATTTTCAGTAATTTGCCGATTGGTTTCAGAACGGCTTGCATTGAAATTTACTATTTTTTGCCAGACATTCATTGTGGAACAAAAGTGATTTTCTCGGCGAGTTAAGCATTTTGAGTAATTTCCGATTGGTTTCAGAACGGCTTGAATTAAAATTTACTATTTTTTGCCAGACATTCATTGTGGCACAAAAGTGATTTTCACGGAGAGTTAAGCATTTTGAGCAATTTGCCGATTGGTTTCTGAACGGCTTGCATTGAAATTTACTATTTTTTGCCAGACATTCATTGTGGAACAAAAGTGATTTTCTCGGCGAGTTCAGCATTTTGAGCAAATTGCCGATTGGTTTCAGAACGGCTTGCATTGAAATTTACTCTTTTTTGCAAGACATTCATTGAGGGGAAAAATGTGATTTTCTCGGCGAGTTAAGCATTTTGAGTAATTTACCGATTCATTTCAGAACGGCCTGCATCACAATTAACTATTTTTTGCCAGGCATTCATTGTGGAAAAAAAGTGATTTTCTCGGCGAGTTAAGCATTTTGAGTAATTTGCCGATTGGCTTCAGAACGGCTTGCATCACAACTAACTATTTTTTGCCAGTCGTTCATTGTGGAACACAAGCGATTTTCTCGGCGAGTTAAGCATTTGGAGTAATTTGCCGATTCCTTTCAGAACGGCTTGCAACACAATTAACTATTTTTTGACAGGCATTCATTGTGGAACAAAAGTGATTTTCTCGGCGAGTTAAGCATTTTGAGTAAGTTGCCGATTGGTTTCAGAACGGTTTGCATTGAAATTTACTATTTTTTGCCAGACATTCATTGTGGAACAAAAGTGATTTTCACGGGGAGTTAAGCATTTTGAGTAATTTGCCGATTGGTTTCAGAACGGCTTGCATCACAATTAACTATTTTTTGCCAGACATTCATTGTGGAACCAAAGTGATTTTCACGGCGAGTTAAGCATTTTGAGTAATTTGCCGATTGGTTTCAGAACGGCTTGCATCACAATTAACTATTTTTTGCCAGGCATTCATTGTGGAACAAAAGTGATTTTCTCGGCGAGTTAAGCATTTTGAGCAATTTGCCGATTGGTTTCAGAACGGCTTGCATCACAATTAACTATTTTTTGCCAGGCATTCATTGTGGAACAAAAGTGATTTTTTTCGGCGAGTTAAGCATTTTGAGTAATTTGCAGATTGCTTTCAGAACGGCTTGCATTGAAATTTACTATTTTTTTCCAAACATTCATTGTGGGAAAAAGGTGATTTTCTCGGCGAGTTAAGCAATTTGAGTAATTTGCCGATTGATTTCAGAACGGCTTGCATCACAATTAACTATTTTTTGCCAGGCATTCATTGTGGAACAAAAGTGATTTTCTCGGCGAGTTAAGCATTTTCAGTAATTTGCCGATTGGTTTCAGAACGGCTTGCATTGAAATTTACTATTTTTTGCCAGACATTCATTGTGGAACAAAAGTGATTTTCTCGGCGAGTTAAGCATTTTGAGTAATTTCCGATTGGTTTCAGAACGGCTTGAATTAAAATTTACTATTTTTTGCCAGACATTCATTGTGGCACAAAAGTGATTTTCACGGAGAGTTAAACATTTTGAGCAATTTCCCGATTGGTTTCTGAACGGCTTGCATTGAAATTTACTATTTTTTGCCAGACATTCATTGTGGAACAAAAGTGATTTTCTCGGCGAGTTCAGCATTTTGAGCAAATTGCCGATTGGTTTCAGAACGGCTTGCATTGAAATTTACTCTTTTTTGCAAGACATTCATTGAGGGGAAAAATGTGATTTTCTCGGCGAGTTAAGCATTTTGAGTAATTTACCGATTCATTTCAGAACGGCCTGCATCACAATTAACTATTTTTTGCCAGGCATTCATTGTGGAAAAAAAGTGATTTTCTCGGCGAGTTAAGCATTTTGAGTAATTTGCCGATTGGCTTCAGAACGGCTTGCATCACAATTAACTATTTTTTGCCAGTCGTTCATTGTGGAACACAAGCGATTTTCTCGGCGAGTTAAGCATTTGGAGTAATTTGCCGATTCCTTTCAGAACGGCTTGCAACACAATTAACTATTTTTTGACAGGCATTCATTGTGGAACAAAAGTGATTTTCTCGGCGAGTTAAGCATTTTGAGTAAGTTGCCGATTGGTTTCAGAACGGTTTGCATTGAAATTTACTATTTTTTGCCAGACATTCATTGTGGAACAAAAGTGATTTTCACGGGGAGTTAAGCATTTTGAGTAATTTGCCGATTGGTTTCAGAACGGCTTGCATCACAATTAACTATTTTTTGCCAGACATTCATTGTGGAACCAAAGTGATTTTCACGGCGAGTTAAGCATTTTGAGTAATTTGCCGATTGGTTTCAGAACGGCTTGCATCACAATTAACTATTTTTTGCCAGGCATTCATTGTGGAACAAAAGTGATTTTCTCGGCGAGTTAAGCATTTTGAGCAATTTGCCGATTGGTTTCAGAACGGCTTGCATCACAATTAACTATTTTTTGCCAGGCATTCATTGTGGAACAAAAGTGATTTTTTTCGGCGAGTTAAGCATTTTGAGTAATTTGCAGATTGCTTTCAGAACGGCTTGCATTGAAATTTACTATTTTTTTCCAAACATTCATTGTGGGAAAAAGGTGATTTTCTCGGCGAGTTAAGCAATTTGAGTAATTTGCCGATTGATTTCAGAACGGCTTGCATCACAATTAACTATTTTTTGCCAGGCATTCATTGTGGAACAAAAGTGATTTTCTCGGCGAGTTAAGCATTTTCAGTAATTTGCCGATTGGTTTCAGAACGGCTTGCATTGAAATTTACTATTTTTTGCCAGACATTCATTGTGGAACAAAAGTGATTTTCTCGGCGAGTTAAGCATTTTGAGTAATTTCCGATTGGTTTCAGAACGGCTTGAATTAAAATTTACTATTTTTTGCCAGACATTCATTGTGGCACAAAAGTGATTTTCACGGAGAGTTAAGCATTTTGAGCAATTTGCCGATTGGTTTCTGAACGGCTTGCATTGAAATTTACTATTTTTTGCCAGACATTCATTGTGGAACAAAAGTGATTTTCTCGGCGAGTTCAGCATTTTGAGCAAATTGCCGATTGGTTTCAGAACGGCTTGCATTGAAATTTACTCTTTTTTGCAAGACATTCATTGAGGGGAAAAATGTGATTTTCTCGGCGAGTTAAGCATTTTGAGTAATTTACCGATTCATTTCAGAACGGCCTGCATCACAATTAACTATTTTTTGCCAGGCATTCATTGTGGAAAAAAAGTGATTTTCTCGGCGAGTTAAGCATTTTGAGTAATTTGCCGATTGGCTTCAGAACGGCTTGCATCACAATTAACTATTTTTTGCCAGTCGTTCATTGTGGAACACAAGCGATTTTCTCGGCGAGTTAAGCATTTGGAGTAATTTGCCGATTCCTTTCAGAACGGCTTGCAACACAATTAACTATTTTTTGACAGGCATTCATTGTGGAACAAAAGTGATTTTCTCGGCGAGTTAAGCATTTTGAGTAAGTTGCCGATTGGTTTCAGAACGGTTTGCATTGAAATTTACTATTTTTTGCCAGACATTCATTGTGGAACAAAAGTGATTTTCACGGGGAGTTAAGCATTTTGAGTAATTTGCCGATTGGTTTCAGAACGGCTTGCATCACAATTAACTATTTTTTGCCAGACATTCATTGTGGAACCAAAGTGATTTTCACGGCGAGTTAAGCATTTTGAGTAATTTGCCGATTGGTTTCAGAACGGCTTGCATCACAATTAACTATTTTTTGCCAGGCATTCATTGTGGAACAAAAGTGATTTTCTCGGCGAGTTAAGCATTTTGAGCAATTTGCCGATTGGTTTCAGAACGGCTTGCATCACAATTAACTACTTTTTGCCAGGCATTCATTGTGGAACAAAAGTGATTTTTTTCGGCGAGTTAAGCATTTTGAGTAATTTGCAGATTGCTTTCAGAACGGCTTGCATTGAAATTTACTATTTTTTTCCAAACATTCATTGTGGGAAAAAGGTGATTTTCTCGGCGAGTTAAGCAATTTGAGTAATTTGCCGATTGATTTCAGAACGGCTTGCATCACAATTAACTATTTTTTGCCAGGCATTCATTGTGGAACAAAAGTGATTTTCTCGGCGAGTTAAGCATTTTCAGTAATTTGCCGATTGGTTTCAGAACGGCTTGCATTGAAATTTACTATTTTTTGCCAGACATTCATTGTGGAACAAAAGTGATTTTCTCGGCGAGTTAAGCATTTTGAATAATTTGCCGATTGCTGTCAGAACGGCTTCCAACACAGTTAACTATTTTTTGCCAGGCATTCATTGTGCAACAAAAGTCATTTTCTCGGCGAGTTAAGCATTTTGAGTAATTTGCCGATTGCTTTCAGAACGGCTTGCATTGAAATTTACTATTTTTTGCCATACATTCATTGTGGGAAAAAAGTAATGTTCTCGGCGAGTTAGGCATTTTGAGTAATTTGCCGATTGGTTTCAGAACGGCTTGCATCACAATTAACTATTTTTTGCCAGGCATTCATTGTGGAACAAAAGTGAGTTTCTCGGCGAGTTAAGCATTTTGAGTAATTTCCGATTGGTTTCAGAACGGCTTGAATTAAAATTTACTATTTTTTGCCAGGCATTCATTGTGGCACAAAAGTGATTTTCACGGCGAGTTAAGCATTTGAGCAATTTGCCGATTGGTTTCTGAACGGCTTGCATTGAAATTTACTATTATTTGCCAGACATTCATTGTGGAACAAAAGTGATTTTCTCGGCGAGTTCAGCATTTTGAGCAAATTGCCGATTGGTTTCAGAACGGCTTGCATTGAAATTTACTCTTTTTTGCAAGACATTCATTGAGGGGAAAAAGGTGATTTTCTCGGCGAGTTAAGCATTTTGAGTAATTTACCGATTCATTTCAGAACGGCCTGCATCACAATTAACTATTTTTTGCCAGGCATTCATTGTGCAACAAAAGTGATTTTCTCGGCGAGTTAAGCATTTTGAGCAATTTGCCGATTGGTTTCAGAATGGCTTGCATTACAATTAACTATTTTTTGCAAGGCATTCATTGTGGAACAAAAGTGATTTTCACGGGGAGTTAAGCATTTTGAGTAATTTGCCGATTCGTTTCAGAACGGCTTGCAATACAATTAACTATTTTTTGCCAGACATTCATTGTGGAACCAAAGTGACTTTCTCGGCCAGTTAAGCATTTTGAGCAATTTGCCGATTGGTTTCAGAACGGCTTGCATCACAATTAACTATTTTTTGCCAGGCATTCATTGTGGAACAAAAGTGATTTTCTCGGCGAGTTAAGCATTTTCAGTAATTTGCCGATTGGTTTCAGAACGGCTTGCATTGAAATTTACTATTTTTTGCCAGACATTCATTGTGGAACAAAAGTGATTTTCTCGGCGAGTTAAGCATTTTGAATAATTTGCCGATTGCTTTCAGAACGGCTTCCAACACAGTTAACTATTTTTTGCCAGGCATTCATTGTGCAACAAAAGTGATTTTCTCGGCGAGTTAAGCATTTTGAGTAATTTGCCGATTGCTTTCAGAACGGCTTGCATTGAAATTTACTATTTTTTGCCAGACATTCATTGTGGAACAAAAGTGATTTTCTCGGCGAGTTAAGCATTTTGAGTAATTTCCGATTGGTTTCAGAACGGCTTGAATTAAAATTTACTATTTTTTGCCAGACATTCATTGTGGCACAAAAGTGATTTTCACGGAGAGTTAAGCATTTTGAGCAATTTGCCGATTGGTTTCTGAACGGCTTGCATTGAAATTTACTATTTTTTGCCAGACATTCATTGTGGAACAAAAGTGATTTTCTCGGCGAGTTCAGCATTTTGAGCAAATTGCCGATTGGTTTCAGAACGGCTTGCATTGAAATTTACTCTTTTTTGCAAGACATTCATTGAGGGGAAAGGGTGATTTTCTCGGCGAGTTAAGCATTTTGAGTAATTTACCGATTCATTTCAGAACGGCCTGCATCACAATTAACTATTTTTTGCCAGGCATTCATTGTGGAACAAAAGTGATTTTCTCGGCGAGTTAAGCATTTTGAGTAATTTGCCGATTGGCTTCAGAACGGCTTGCATCACAATTAACTATTTTTTGCCAGTCGTTCATTGTGGAACACAAGCGATTTTCTCGGCGAGTTAAGCATTTGGAGTAATTTGCCGATTCCTTTCAGAACGGCTTGCAACACAATTAACTATTTTTTGACAGGCATTCATTGTGGAACAAAAGTGATTTTCTCGGCGAGTTAAGCATTTTGAGTAAGTTGCCGATTGGTTTCAGAACGGTTTGCATTGAAATTTACTATTTTTTGCCAGACTTTCATTGTGGAACAAAAGTGATTTTCACGGGGAGTTAAGCATTTTGAGTAATTTGCCGATTGGTTTCAGAACGGCTTGCATCACAATTAACTATTTTTTGCCAGACATTCATTGTGGAACCAAAGTGATTTTCACGGCGAGTTAAGCATTTTGAGAAATTTGCCGATTGGTTTCAGAACGGCTTGCATCACAATTAACTATTTTTTGCCAGGCATTCATTGTGGAACAAAAGTGATTTTCTCGGCGAGTTAAGCATTTTGAGCAATTTGCCGATTGGTTTCAGAACGGCTTGCATTACAATTAACTATTTTTTGCAAGGCATTCATTGTGGAACAAAAGTGATTTTCACGGGGAGTTAAGCATTTTGAGTAATTTGCCGATTCGTTTCAGAACGGCTTGCAATACAATGAACTATTTTTTGCCAGACATTCATTGTGGAACCAAAGTGACTTTCTCGGCCAGTTAAGCATTTTCAGTAATTTGCAGATTGCTTTCAGAACGGCTTGCATTGAAATTTACTATTTTTTTCCAAACATTCATTGTGGGAAAAAGGTGATTTTCTCGGCGAGTTAAGCAATTTGAGTAATTTGCCGATTGATTTCAGAACGGCTTGCATCACAATTAACTATTTTTTGCCAGGCATTCATTGTGGAACAAAAGTGATTTTCTCGGCGAGTTAAGCATTTTTAGTAATTTGCCGATTGGTTTCAGAACGGCTTGCATTGAAATTTACTATTTTTTGCCAGACATTCATTGTGGAACAAAAGTGATTTTCTCGGCGAGTTAAGCATTTTGAATAATTTGCCGATTGCTGTCAGAACGGCTTCCAACACAGTTAACTATTTTTGCCAGGCATTCATTGTGCAACAAAAGTGATTTTCTCGGCGAGTTAAGCATTTTGAGTAATTTGCCGATTGCTTTCAGAACGGCTTGCATTGAAATTTACTATTTTTTGCCAGACATTCATTGTGGAACAAAAGTGATTTTCTCGGCGAGTTAAGCATTTTGAGTAATTTCCGATTGGTTTCAGAACGGCTTGAATTAAAATTTACTATTTTTTGCCAGACATTCATTGTGGCACAAAAGTGATTTTCACGGAGAGTTAAGCATTTTGAGCAATTTGCCGATTGGTTTCTGAACGGCTTGCATTGAAATTTACTATTTTTTGCCAGACATTCATTGTGGAACAAAAGTGATTTTCTCGGCGAGTTCAGCATTTTGAGCAAATTGCCGATTGGTTTCAGAACGGCTTGCATTGAAATTTACTCTTTTTTGCAAGACATTCATTGAGGGGAAAGGGTGATTTTCTCGGCGAGTTAAGCATTTTGAGTAATTTACCGATTCATTTCAGAACGGCCTGCATCACAATTAACTATTTTTTGCCAGGCATTCATTGTGGAACAAAAGTGATTTTCTCGGCGAGTTAAGCATTTTGAGTAATTTGCCGATTGGCTTCAGAACGGCTTGCATCACAATTAACTATTTTTTGCCAGTCGTTCATTGTGGAACACAAGCGATTTTCTCGGCGAGTTAAGCATTTGGAGTAATTTGCCGATTCCTTTCAGAACGGCTTGCAACACAATTAACTATTTTTTGACAGGCATTCATTGTGGAACAAAAGTGATTTTCTCGGCGAGTTAAGCATTTTGAGTAAGTTGCCGATTGGTTTCAGAACGGTTTGCATTGAAATTTACTATTTTTTGCCAGACTTTCATTGTGGAACAAAAGTGATTTTCACGGGGAGTTAAGCATTTTGAGTAATTTGCCGATTGGTTTCAGAACGGCTTGCATCACAATTAACTATTTTTTGCCAGACATTCATTGTGGAACCAAAGTGATTTTCACGGCGAGTTAAGCATTTTGAGAAATTTGCCGATTGGTTTCAGAACGGCTTGCATCACAATTAACTATTTTTTGCCAGGCATTCATTGTGGAACAAAAGTGATTTTCTCGGCGAGTTAAGCATTTTGAGCAATTTGCCGATTGGTTTCAGAACGGCTTGCATTACAATTAACTATTTTTTGCAAGGCATTCATTGTGGAACAAAAGTGATTTTCACGGGGAGTTAAGCATTTTGAGTAATTTGCCGATTCGTTTCAGAACGGCTTGCAATACAATGAACTATTTTTTGCCAGACATTCATTGTGGAACCAAAGTGACTTTCTCGGCCAGTTAAGCATTTTGAGTAATTTGCAGATTGCTTTCAGAACGGCTTGCATTGAAATTTACTATTTTTTTCCAAACATTCATTGTGGGAAAAAGGTGATTTTCTCGGCGAGTTAAGCAATTTGAGTAATTTGCCGATTGATTTCAGAACGGCTTGCATCACAATTAACTATTTTTTGCCAGGCATTCATTGTGGAACAAAAGTGATTTTCTCGGCGAGTTAAGCATTTTTAGTAATTTGCCGATTGGTTTCAGAACGGCTTGCATTGAAATTTACTATTTTTTGCCAGACATTCATTGTGGAACAAAAGTGATTTTCTCGGCGAGTTAAGCATTTTGAATAATTTGCCGATTGCTGTCAGAACGGCTTCCAACACAGTTAACTATTTTTGCCAGGCATTCATTGTGCAACAAAAGTGATTTTCTCGGCGAGTTAAGCATTTTGAGTAATTTGCCGATTGCTTTCAGAACGGCTTGCATTGAAATTTACTATTTTTTGCCAGACATTCATTGTGGGAAAAAAGTAATGTTCTCGGCGAGTTTAGCATTTTGAGTAATTTGCCGATTGGTTTCAGAACGGCTTGCATCACAATTAACTATTTTTTGCCAGGCATTCATTGTGGAACAAAAGTGAGTTTCTCGGCGAGTTAAGCATTTTGAGTAATTTCCGATTGGTTTCAGAACGGCTTGAATTAAAATTTACTATTTTTTGCCAGGCATTCATTGTGGCACAAAAGTGATTTTCACGGCGAGTTAAGCATTTTGAGCAATTTGCCGATTGGTTTCTGAACGGCTTGCATTGAAATTTACTATTTTTTGCCAGACATTCATTGTGGAACAAAAGTGATTTTCTCGGCGAGTTCAGCATTTTGAGCAAATTGCCGATTGGTTTCAGAACGGCTTGCATTGAAATTTACTCTTTCTTGCAAGACATTCATTGAGGGGAAAAAGGTGATTTTCTCGGCGAGTTAAGCATTTTGAGTAATTTACCGATTCATTTCAGAACGGCCTGCATCACAATTAACTATTTTTTGCCAGGCATTCATTGTGCAACAAAAGTGATTTTCTCGGCGAGTTAAGCATTTTGAGTAATTTGCCGATTCGTTTCAGAACGGCTTGCAATACAATTAACTATTTTTTGCCAGACATTCATTGTGGAACCAAAGTGACTTTCTCGGCCAGTATAGCATTTTGAGCAATTTGCCGATTGGTTTCAGAACGGCTTGCATCACAATTAACTATTTTTTGCCAGGCATTCATTGTGGAACAAAAGTGATTTTCTCGGCGAGTTAAGCATTTTCAGTAATTTGCCGATTGGTTTCAGAACGGCTTGCAATGAAATTTATTATTTTTTGCCAGACATTCATTGTGGAACAAAAGTGATTTTCTCGGCGAGTTAAGCATTTTGAATAATTTGCCGATTGCTTTCAGAACGGCTTCCAACACAGTTAACTATTTTTTGCCAGGCATTCATTGTGGAACAAAAGTGATTTTCTCGGCGAGTTAAGCATTTTTAGTAATTTGCCGATTGGTTTCAGAACGGCTTGCATTGAAATTTACTATTTTTTGCCAGACATTCATTGTGGAACAAAAGTGATTTTCTCGGCGAGTTAAGCATTTTGAATAATTTGCCGATTGCTGTCAGAACGGCTTCCAACACAGTTAACTATTTTTGCCAGGCATTCATTGTGCAACAAAAGTGATTTTCTCGGCGAGTTAAGCATTTTGAGTAATTTGCCGATTGCTTTCAGAACGGCTTGCATTGAAATTTACTATTTTTTGCCAGACATTCATTGTGGGAAAAAAGTAATGTTCTCGGCGAGTTTAGCATTTTGAGTAATTTGCCGATTGGTTTCAGAACGGCTTGCATCACAATTAACTATTTTTTGCCAGGCATTCATTGTGGAACAAAAGTGAGTTTCTCGGCGAGTTAAGCATTTTGAGTAATTTCCGATTGGTTTCAGAACGGCTTGAATTAAAATTTACTATTTTTTGCCAGGCATTCATTGTGGCACAAAAGTGATTTTCACGGCGAGTTAAGCATTTTGAGCAATTTGCCGATTGGTTTCTGAACGGCTTGCATTGAAATTTACTATTTTTTGCCAGACATTCATTGTGGAACAAAAGTGATTTTCTCGGCGAGTTCAGCATTTTGAGCAAATTGCCGATTGGTTTCAGAACGGCTTGCATTGAAATTTACTCTTTCTTGCAAGACATTCATTGAGGGGAAAAAGGTGATTTTCTCGGCGAGTTAAGCATTTTGAGTAATTTACCGATTCATTTCAGAACGGCCTGCATCACAATTAACTATTTTTTGCCAGGCATTCATTGTGCAACAAAAGTGATTTTCTCGGCGAGTTAAGCATTTTGAGTAATTTGCCGATTCGTTTCAGAACGGCTTGCAATACAATTAACTATTTTTTGCCAGACATTCATTGTGGAACCAAAGTGACTTTCTCGGCCAGTATAGCATTTTGAGCAATTTGCCGATTGGTTTCAGAACGGCTTGCATCACAATTAACTATTTTTTGCCAGGCATTCATTGTGGAACAAAAGTGATTTTCTCGGCGAGTTAAGCATTTTCAGTAATTTGCCGATTGGTTTCAGAACGGCTTGCAATGAAATTTATTATTTTTTGCCAGACATTCATTGTGGAACAAAAGTGATTTTCTCGGCGAGTTAAGCATTTTGAATAATTTGCCGATTGCTTTCAGAACGGCTTCCAACACAGTTAACTATTTTTTGCCAGGCATTCATTGTGCAACAAAAGTGATTTTCTCGGCGAGTTAAGCATTTTGAGTAATTTGCCGATTGCTTTCAGAACGGCTTGCATTGAAATTTACTATTTTTTGCCAGACATTCATTGTGGGAAAAAAGTAATGTTCTCGGCGAGTTAAGCATTTTGAGTAATTTGCCGATTGGTTTCAGAACGGCTTGCATCACAATTAACTATTTTTTGCCAGGCATTCATTGTGGAACAAAAGTGATTTTCTCGGCGAGTTAAGCATTTTGAGCAATTTGCCGATTGGTTTCTGAACGGCTTGCATCACAATTAACTATTTTTTGCCAGGCATTCATTGTGGAACAAAAGTGATTTTATCGGCGAGTTAAGCATTTTGAGTAATTTACCGATTGGTTTCAGAACGGCTTGAATTAAAATTTACTATTTTTTGCCAGACATTCATTGTGGCACAAAAGTGATTTTCACGGCGAGTTAAGCATTTTGAGCAATTTGCCGATTGGTTTCTGAACGGCTTGCATTGAAATTTACTATTTTTTGCCAGACATTCATTGTGGAACAAAAGTGATTTTCTCGGCGAGTTAAGCATTTTGAGCAAATTGCCGATTGGTTTCAGAACGGCTTGCATTGAAATTTACTCTTTTTTGCAAGACATTCATTGAGGGGAAAAAGGTGATTTTCTCGGCGAGTTAAGCATTTTGAGTAATTTACCGATTCATTTCAGAACGGCCTGCATCACAATTAACTATTTTTTGCCAGGCATTCATTGTGGAACAAAAGTGATTTTCTCGGCGAGTTAAGCATTTTGAGTAATTTGCCGATTGGCTTCAGAACGGCTTGCATCACAATTAACTATTTTTTGCCAGTCGTTCATTGTGGAACACAAGCGATTTTCTCGGCGAGTTCAGCATTTGGAGTAATTTGCCGATTCCTTTCAGAACGGCTTGCAACACAATTAACTATTTTTTGACAGGCATTCATTGTGGAACAAAAGTGATTTTCTCGGCGAGTTAAGCATTTTGAGTAAGTTGCCGATTGGTTTCAGAACGGTTTGCATTGAAATTTACCATTTTTTGCCAGACATTCATTGTGGAACAAAAGTGATTTTCACGGGGAGTTAAGCATTTTGAGTAATTTGCCGATTGGTTTCAGAACGGCTTGCATCACAATTAACTATTTTTTGCCAGACATTCATTGTGGAACCACAGTGATTTTCACGGCGAGTTAAGCATTTTGAGTAATTTGCCGATTGGTTTCAGAACGGCTTGCATCACAATTAACTATTTTTTGCCAGGCATTCATTGTGGAACAAACGTGATTTTCTCGGCGAGTTAAGCATTTTGAGCAATTTGCCGATTGGTTTCAGAACGGCTTGCATTACAATTAACTATTT
Source organism: Scyliorhinus torazame (assembly GCF_047496885.1). Taxonomy (NCBI): domain Eukaryota; kingdom Metazoa; phylum Chordata; class Chondrichthyes; order Carcharhiniformes; family Scyliorhinidae; genus Scyliorhinus; species Scyliorhinus torazame. The sequence continues at coordinate 149,313,097 of NC_092720.1, read as the reverse complement.
TTTGCAAGGCATTCATTGTGGAACAAAAGTGATTTTCACGGGGAGTTAAGCATTGTGAGCAATTTGCCGATTGGTTTCAGAACGGCTTGCATTGAAATTTACTATTTTTTGCCAGACATTCATTGTGGAACAAAAGTGATTTTCTCGGCGAGTTAAGCATTTTGAGCAATTTGGCGATTGATTTCAGAACGGCTTGCATCACAATTAACTATTTTTTGCCAGGCATTCATTGTGGAACAAAAGTGATTTTCTCGGCGAGTTAAGCATTTTGAGTAATTTGCCGATTGGTTTCAGAACGGCTTGCATTGAAATTTACTATTTTTTGCCAGACATTCATTGTGGACCAAAAGTGATTTTCAAGGGGAGTTAAGCATTTTGAGCAATTTGCCGATTGGTTTCAGAACGGCTTGCATTGAAATTTACTATTTTTTGCCAGACATTCATTGTTGAACAAAAGTGATTTTCTCGGCGAGTTAAGCATTTTGAGTAATTTGCCGATTGATTTAAGAACGGCTTGCATCACAATTAACTATTTTTTGCCAGGCATTCATTGTGGAACAAAATTGATTTTCTCGGCGAGTTAAGCATTTTGAGTAATTAGCCGATTGATTTCAGAACGGCTTGCATCACAATTAACTATTTTTTGCAAGGCATTCATTGTGGAACAAACGTGATTTTCTCGGCGAGTTAAGCATTTTGAGCAATTTGCCGATTGGTTTCAGAACGGCTTGCATTACAATTAACTATTTTTTGCAAGGCATTCATTGTGGAACAAAAGTGATTTTCACGGGGAGTTAAGCATTTTGAGCAATTTGCCGATTGGTTTCAGAACGGCTTGCATTGAAATTTACTATTTTTTGCCAGACATGCATTGTGGAACAAAAGTGATTTTCTCGGCGAGTTCAGCATTTTGAGCAATTTGGCGATTGATTTCAGAACGGCTTGCATCACAATTAACTATTTTTTGCCAGGCATTCGTTGTGGAACAAAAGTGATTTTCTCGGCGAGTTAAGCATTTTGAGTAATTTGCCGATTGGTTTCAGAACGGCTTGCATTGAAATTTACTATTTTTTGCCAGACATTCATTGTGGAACAAAAGTGATTTTCAAGGGGAGTTCAGCATTTTGAGCAATTTGCCGATTGGTTTCAGAACGGCTTGCATTGAAATTTACTATTTTTTGGAGACATTCATTGTGGAACAAAAATGATTTTCTCGGCGAGTTAAGCATTTTGAGTAATTTGCCGATTGATTTCAGAACGGCTTGCATCACAATTAACTATTTTTTGCCAGGCATTCATTGTGGAACAAAAGTGATTTTCTCGGCGAGTTCAGCATTTTGAGTAATTAGCCGATTGATTTCAGAACGGCTTGCATCACAATTAACTATTTTTTGCAAGGCATTCATTGTGGAACAAAAGTGATTTTCTCGGCGAGTTAAGCATTTTGAGTAATTTGCCGATTCGTTTCAGAACGGCTTGCAATACAATTAACTAATTTTTGCCAGTCTTTCATTGTGGAATCAAAGTGACTTTCTCGGCGAGTTCAGCATTTTCAGCAATTTGCCGATTGGTTTCAGAACGGCTTGCATCACAATTAACTATTTTTTGCCAGACATTCATTGTGGCACAAAAGTCATTTTCACGGCGAGTTAAGCATTTTGAGCAATTTGCCGATTGGTTTCTGAACGGCTTGCATTGAAATTTACTATTTTTTGCCAGACATTCATTGTGGAACAAAAGTGATTTTCTCGGCGAGTTAAGCATTTTGAGCAAATTGCCGATAGGTTTCAGAACGGCTTGCATTGAAATTTACGCTTTTTTGCAAGACATTCATTGAGGGGAAAAAGGTGATTTTCTCGGCGAGTTAAGCATTTTGAGTAATTTACCGATTCATTTCAGAACGGCCTGCATCACAATTAACTATTTTTTGCCAGGCATTCATTGTGGAACAAAAGTGATTTTCTCGGCGAGTTAAGCATTTTGAGTAATTTGCCGATTGGCTTCAGAACGGCTTGCATCACAATTAACTATTTTTTGCCAGTCGTTCATTGTGGAACACAAGCGATTTTCTCGGCGAGTTCAGCATTTGGAGTAATTTGCCGATTCCTTTCAGAACGGCTTGCAACACAATTAACTATTTTTTGACAGGCATTCATTGTGGAACAAAAGTGATTTTCTCGGCGAGTTAAGCATTTTGAGTAAGTTGCCGATTGGTTTCAGAACGGTTTGCATTGAAATTTACCATTTTTTGCCAGACATTCATTGTGGAACAAAAGTGATTTTCACGGGGAGTTAAGCATTTTGAGTAATTTGCCGATTGGTTTCAGAACGGCTTGCATCACAATTAACTATTTTTTGCCAGACATTCATTGTGGAACCACAGTGATTTTCACGGCGAGTTAAGCATTTTGAGTAATTTGCCGATTGGTTTCAGAACGGCTTGCATCACAATTAACTATTTTTTGCCAGGCATTCATTGTGGAACAAACGTGATTTTCTCGGCGAGTTAAGCATTTTGAGCAATTTGCCGATTGGTTTCAGAACGGCTTGCATTACAATTAACTATTTTTTGCAAGGCATTCATTGTGGAACAAAAGTGATTTTCACGGGGAGTTAAGCATTGTGAGCAATTTGCCGATTGGTTTCAGAACGGCTTGCATTGAAATTTACTATTTTTTGCCAGACATTCATTGTGGAACAAAAGTGATTTTCTCGGCGAGTTAAGCATTTTGAGCAATTTGGCGATTGATTTCAGAACGGCTTGCATCACAATTAACTATTTTTTGCCAGGCATTCATTGTGGAACAAAAGTGATTTTCTCGGCGAGTTAAGCATTTTGAGTAATTTGCCGATTGGTTTCAGAACGGCTTGCATTGAAATTTACTATTTTTTGCCAGACATTCATTGTGGACCAAAAGTGATTTTCAAGGGGAGTTAAGCATTTTGAGCAATTTGCCGATTGGTTTCAGAACGGCTTGCATTGAAATTTACTATTTTTTGCCAGACATTCATTGTTGAACAAAAGTGATTTTCTCGGCGAGTTAAGCATTTTGAGTAATTTGCCGATTGATTTAAGAACGGCTTGCATCACAATTAACTATTTTTTGCCAGGCATTCATTGTGGAACAAAATTGATTTTCTCGGCGAGTTAAGCATTTTGAGTAATTAGCCGATTGATTTCAGAACGGCTTGCATCACAATTAACTATTTTTTGCAAGGCATTCATTGTGGAACAAACGTGATTTTCTCGGCGAGTTAAGCATTTTGAGCAATTTGCCGATTGGTTTCAGAACGGCTTGCATTACAATTAACTATTTTTTGCAAGGCATTCATTGTGGAACAAAAGTGATTTTCACGGGGAGTTAAGCATTTTGAGCAATTTGCCGATTGGTTTCAGAACGGCTTGCATTGAAATTTACTATTTTTTGCCAGACATGCATTGTGGAACAAAAGTGATTTTCTCGGCGAGTTCAGCATTTTGAGCAATTTGGCGATTGATTTCAGAACGGCTTGCATCACAATTAACTATTTTTTGCCAGGCATTCGTTGTGGAACAAAAGTGATTTTCTCGGCGAGTTAAGCATTTTGAGTAATTTGCCGATTGGTTTCAGAACGGCTTGCATTGAAATTTACTATTTTTTGCCAGACATTCATTGTGGAACAAAAGTGATTTTCAAGGGGAGTTCAGCATTTTGAGCAATTTGCCGATTGGTTTCAGAACGGCTTGCATTGAAATTTACTATTTTTTGGAGACATTCATTGTGGAACAAAAATGATTTTCTCGGCGAGTTAAGCATTTTGAGTAACTTGCCGATTGATTTCAGAACGGCTTGCATCACAATTAACTATTTTTTGCCAGGCATTCATTGTGGAACAAAAGTGATTTTCTCGGCGAGTTCAGCATTTTGAGTAATTAGCCGATTGATTTCAGAACGGCTTGCATCACAATTAACTAATTTTTGCCAGTCTTTCATTGTGGAATCAAAGTGACTTTCTCGGCGAGTTCAGCATTTTCAGCAATTTGCCGATTGGTTTCAGAACGGCTTGCATCACAATTAACTATTTTTTGCCAGACATTCATTGTGGCACAAAAGTCATTTTCACGGCGAGTTAAGCATTTTGAGCAATTTGCCGATTGGTTTCTGAACGGCTTGCATTGAAATTTACTATTTTTTGCCAGACATTCATTGTGGAACAAAAGTGATTTTCTCGGCGAGTTAAGCATTTTGAGCAAATTGCCGATTGGTTTCAGAACGGCTTCCAACACAGTTAACTATTTTTTGCCAGGCATTCATTGTGCAACAAAAGTGATTTTCTCGGCGAGTTAAGCATTTTGAGTAATTTGCCGATTGCTTTCAGAACGGCTTGCATTGAAATTTACTATTTTTTGCCAGACATTCATTGTGGGAAAAAAGTAATGTTCTCGGCGAGTTAAGCATTTTGAGTAATTTGCAGATTGCTTTCAGAACGGCTTGCATTGAAATTTACTATTTTTTCCCAGACATTCATTGTGGGAAAAAGGTGATTTTCTCGGCGAGTTAAGCAATTTGAGTAATTTGCGGATTGATTTCAGAACGGCTTGCATCACAATTAACCATTTTTTGCCAGGCATTCATTGTGGAACAAAAGTGATTTTCTCGGCGAGTTAAGCATTTTGAATAATTTGCCGATTGGTTTCAGAACGGCTTGCAACACAGTTAACTATTTTTTCCCAGGCATTCATTGTGCAACAAAATTGATTTTCTCGGCGAGTTAAGCATTTTGAGTAATTTGCCGATTGCTTTCAGAACGGCTTGCATTGAAATTTACTATTTTTTGCCAGACCTTGATTGTGGAACAAAAGTGATTTTCTCGACGAGTTAAGCATTTTGAGCAATTTGGCGATTGATTTTAGAACGGCTTGCATCACAATTAACTATTTTTTGCCAGGCATTCATTGTGGAACAAAAGTGATTTTCTCGGCGAGTTAAGCATTTTTAGTAATTTGCCGATTGGTTTCAGAACGGCTTGCATTGAAATTTACTATTTTTTGCCAGACATTCATTGTGGACCAAAAGTGATTTTCAGGGGGAGTTAAGCATTTTGAGCAATTTGCCGATTGGTTTCAGAACGGCTTGCATTGACATTTACTATTTTTTGCCAGACATTCATTGTGGAACAAAAGTGATTTTCTCGGCGAGTTAAGCATTTTGAGTAATTTGCCGATTGATTTCAGAACGGCTTGCATCACAATTAACTATTTTTTGCCAGGCATTCATTGTGGAACAAAATTGATTTTCTCGGCGAGTTAAGCATTTTGAGTAATTAGCCGATTGATTTCAGAACGGCTTGCATCACAACTAACTATTTTTTGCAAGGCATTCATTGTGGAACAAACGTGATTTTCTCGGCGAGTTAAGCATTTTGAGCAATTTGCCGATTGGTTTCAGAACGGCTTTGCATTACAATTAACTATTTTTTGCAAGGCATTCATTGTGGAACAAAAGTGATTTTCAAGGGGAGTTAAGCATTTTGAGCAATTTGCCGATTGGTTTCAGAACGGCTTGCATTGAAATTTACTATTTTTTGCCAGACATTCATTGTGGAACAAAAGTGATTTTCTCGGCGAGTTAAGCATTTTGAGTAATTTGCCGATTGGTTTCAGAACGGCTTGCATCACAATTAACTATTTTTTGCCAGGCATTCATTGTGGAACAAACGTGATTTTCTCGGCGAGTTAAGCATTTTGAGCAATTTGCCGATTGGTTTCAGAACGGCTTGCATTACAATTAACTATTTTTTGCAAGGCATTCATTGTGGAACAAAAGTGATTTTCACGGGGAGTTAAGCATTGTGAGCAATTTGCCGATTGGTTTCAGAACGGCTTGCATTGAAATTTACTATTTTTTGCCAGACATTCATTCTGGAACAAAAGTGATTTTCTCGGCGAGTTAAGCATTTTGAGCAATTTGGCGATTGATTTCAGAACGGCTTGCATCACAATTAACTATTTTTTGCCAGGCATTCATTGTGGAACAAAAGTGATTTTCTCGGCGAGTTAAGCATTTTGAGTAATTTGCCGATTGGTTTCAGAACGGCTTGCATTGAAATTTACTATTTTTTGCCAGACATTCATTGTGGACCAAAAGTGATTTTCAAGGGGAGTTAAGCATTTTGAGCAATTTGCCGATTGGTTTCAGAACGGCTTGCATTGAAATTTACTATTTTTTGCCAGACATTCATTGTTGAACAAAAGTGATTTTCTCGGCGAGTTAAGCATTTTGAGTAATTTGCCGATTGATTTAAGAACGGCTTGCATCACAATTAACTATTTTTTGCCAGGCATTCATTGTGGAACAAAATTGATTTTCTCGGCGAGTTAAGCATTTTGAGTAATTAGCCGATTGATTTCAGAACGGCTTGCATCACAATTAACTATTTTTTGCAAGGCATTCATTGTGGAACAAACGTGATTTTCTCGGCGAGTTAAGCATTTTGAGCAATTTGCCGATTGGTTTCAGAACGGCTTGCATTACAATTAACTATTTTTTGCAAGGCATTCATTGTGGAACAAAAGTGATTTTCACGGGGAGTTAAGCATTTTGAGCAATTTGCCGATTGGTTTCAGAACGGCTTGCATTGAAATTTACTATTTTTTGCCAGACATGCATTGTGGAACAAAAGTGATTTTCTCGGCGAGTTCAGCATTTTGAGCAATTTGGCGATTGATTTCAGAACGGCTTGCATCACAATTAACTATTTTTTGCCAGGCATTCGTTGTGGAACAAAAGTGATTTTCTCGGCGAGTTAAGCATTTTGAGTAATTTGCCGATTGGTTTCAGAACGGCTTGCATTGAAATTTACTATTTTTTGCCAGACATTCATTGTGGAACAAAAGTGATTTCCAAGGGGAGTTCAGCATTTTGAGCAATTTGCCGATTGGTTTCAGAACGGCTTGCATTGAAATTTACTATTTTTTGGAGACATTCATTGTGGAACAAAAATGATTTTCTCGGCGAGTTAAGCATTTTGAGTAATTTGCCGATTGATTTCAGAACGGCTTGCATCACAATTAACTATTTTTTGCCAGGCATTCATTGTGGAACAAAAGTGATTTTCTCGGCGAGTTCAGCATTTTGAGTAATTAGCCGATTGATTTCAGAACGGCTTGCATCACAATTAACTATTTTTTGCAAGGCATTCATTGTGGAACAAAAGTGATTTTCTCGGCGAGTTAAGCATTTTGAGTAATTTGCCGATTCGTTTCAGAACGGCTTGCAATACAATTAACTAATTTTTGCCAGTCTTTCATTGTGGAATCAAAGTGACTTTCTCGGCGAGTTCAGCATTTTCAGCAATTTGCCGATTGGTTTCAGAACGGCTTGCATCACAATTAACTATTTTTTGCCAGACATTCATTGTGGCACAAAAGTCATTTTCACGGCGAGTTAAGCATTTTGAGCAATTTGCCGATTGGTTTCTGAACGGCTTGCATTGAAATTTACTATTTTTTGCCAGACATTCATTGTGGAACAAAAGTGATTTTCTCGGCGAGTTAAGCATTTTGAGCAAATTGCCGATTGGTTTCAGAACGGCTTGCATTGAAATTTACGCTTTTTTGCAAGACATTCATTGAGGGGAAAAAGGTGATTTTCTCGGCGAGTTAAGCATTTTGAGTAATTTACCGATTCATTTCAGAACGGCCTGCATCACAATTAACTATTTTTTGCCAGGCATTCATTGTGGAACAAAAGTGATTTTCTCGGCGAGTTAAGCATTTTGAGTAATTTGCCGATTGGCTTCAGAACGGCTTGCATCACAATTAACTATTTTTTGCCAGACATTCATTGTGGAACAAAAGTGATTTTCTCGGCGAGTTAAGCATTTTGAGTAATTTGCAGATTGCTTTCAGAACGGCTTGCATTGAAATTTACTATTTTTTCCCAGACATTCATTGTGGGAAAAAGGTGATTTTCTCGGCGAGTTAAGCAATTTGAGTAATTTGCCGATTGATTTCAGAACGGCTTGCATCACAATTAACCATTTTTTGCCAGGCATTCGTTGTGGAACAAAAGTGATTTTCTCGGCGAGTTAAGCATTTTGAATAATTTGCCGATTGGTTTCAGAACGGCTTCCAACACAGTTAACATTTTTTGCCAGGCATTCATTGTGCAACAAAAGTGATTTTCTCGGCGAGTTAAGCATTTTGAGTAATTTGCCGATTGCTTTCAGAACGGCTTGCATTGAAATTTACTATTTTTTGCCAGACATTCATTGTGGGAAAAAAGTAATGTTCTCGGCGAGTTAAGCATTTTGAGTAATTTGCAGATTGCTTTCAGAACGGCTTGCATTGAAATTTACTATTTTTTCCCAGACATTCATTGTGGGAAAAAGGTGATTTTCTCGGCGAGTTAAGCAATTTGAGTAATTTGCCGATTGATTTCAGAACGGCTTGCATCACAATTAACCATTTTTTGCCAGGCATTCATTGTGGAACAAAAGTGATTTTCTCGGCGAGTTAAGCATTTTGAATAATTTGCCGATTGGTTTCAGAACGGCTTGCAACACAGTTAACTATTTTTTCCCAGGCATTCATTGTGCAACAAAATTGATTTTCTCGGCGAGTTAAGCATTTTGAGTAATTTGCCGATTGCTTTCAGAACGGCTTGCATTGAAATTTACTATTTTTTGCCAGACATTGATTGTGGAACAAAAGTGATTTTCTCGGCGAGTTAAGCATTTTGAGCAATTTGGCGATTGATTTTAGAACGGCTTGCATCACAATTAACTATTTTTTGCCAGGCATTCATTGTGGAACAAAAGTGATTTTCTCGGCGAGTTAAGCATTTTTAGTAATTTGCCGATTGGTTTCAGAACGGCTTGCATTGAAATTTACTATTTTTTGCCAGACATTCATTGTGGACCAAAAGTGATTTTCAGGGGGAGTTAAGCATTTTGAGCAATTTGCCGATTGGTTTCAGAACGGCTTGCATTGACATTTACTATTTTTTGCCAGACATTCATTGTGGAACAAAAGTGATTTTCTCGGCGAGTTAAGCATTTTGAGTAATTTGCCGATTGATTTCAGAACAGCTTGCATCACAATTAACTATTTTTTGCCAGGCATTCATTGTGGAACAAAATTGATTTTCTCGGCGAGTTAAGCATTTTGAGTAATTAGCCGATTGATTTCAGAACGGCTTGCATCACAATTAACTATTTTTTGCAAGGCATTCATTGTGGAACAAACGTGATTTTCTCGGCGAGTTAAGCATTTTGAGCAATTTGCCGATTGGTTTCAGAACGGCTTTGCATTACAATTAACTATTTTTTGCAAGGCATTCATTGTGGAACAAAAGTGATTTTCAAGGGGAGTTAAGCATTTTGAGCAATTTGCCGATTGGTTTCAGAACGGCTTGCATTGAAATTTACTATTTTTTGCCAGACATTCATTGTGGAACAAAAGTGATTTTCTCGGCGAGTTAAGCATTTTGAGTAATTTGCCGATTGATTTCAGAACGGCTTGCATCACAATTAACTATTTTTTGCCAGGCATTCATTGTGGAACAAAAGTGATTTTCTCGGCGAGTTAAGCATTTTGAGTAATTAGCCGATTGATTTCAGAACGGCTTGCATCACAATTAACTATTTTTTGCAAGGCATTCATTGTGGAACAAAAGTGATTTTCTCGGCGAGTTAAGCATTTTGAGTAATTTGCCGATTCGTTTCAGAACGGCTTGCATTACAATTAACTATTTTTTGCAAGGCATTCATTGTGGAACAAAAGTGATTTTCACGGGGAGTTAAGCATTTTGAGCAATTTGCCGATTGGTTTCAGAACGGCTTGCATTGAAATTTACTATTTTTTGCCAGACATGCATTGTGGAACAAAAGTGATTTTCTCGGCGAGTTCAGCATTTTGAGCAATTTGGCGATTGATTTCAGAACGGCTTGCATCACAATTAACTATTTTTTGCCAGGCATTCGTTGTGGAACAAAAGTGATTTTCTCGGCGAGTTAAGCATTTTGAGTAATTTGCCGATTGGTTTCAGAACGGCTTGCATTGAAATTTACTATTTTTTGCCAGACATTCATTGTGGAACAAAAGTGATTTTCAAGGGGAGTTAAGCATTTTGAGCAATTTGCCGATTGGTTTCAGAACGGCTTGCATTGAAATTTACTATTTTTTGGAGACATTCATTGTGGAACAAAAATGATTTTCTCGGCGAGTTAAGCATTTTGAGTAATTTGCCGATTGATTTCAGAACGGCTTGCATCACAATTAACTATTTTTTGCCAGGCATTCATTGTGGAACAAAAGTGATTTTCTCGGCGAGTTCAGCATTTTGAGTAATTAGCCGATTGATTTCAGAACGGCTTGCATCACAATTAACTATTTTTTGCAAGGCATTCATTGTGGAACAAAAGTGATTTTCTCGGCGAGTTAAGCATTTTGAGTAATTTGCCGATTCGTTTCAGAACGGCTTGCAATACAATTAACTAATTTTTGCCAGTCTTTCATTGTGGAATCAAAGCGACTTTCTCGGCGAGTTCAGCATTTTCAGCAATTTGCCGATTGGTTTCAGAACGGCTTGCATCACAATTAACTATTTTTTGCCAGACATTCATTGTGGCACAAAAGTCATTTTCACGGCGAGTTAAGCATTTTGAGCAATTTGCCGATTGGTTTCTGAACGGCTTGCATTGAAATTTACTATTTTTTGCCAGACATTCATTGTGGAACAAAAGTGATTTTCTCGGCGAGTTAAGCATTTTGAGCAAATTGCCGATTGGTTTCAGAACGGCTTGCATTGAAATTTACGCTTTTTTGCAAGACATTCATTGAGGGGAAAAAGGTGATTTTCTCGGCGAGTTCAGCATTTTGAGTAATTTACCGATTCATTTCAGAACGGCCTGCATCACAATTAACTATTTTTTGCCAGGCATTCATTGTGGAACAAAAGTGATTTTCTCGGCGAGTTAAGCAATTTGAGTAATTTGCCGATTGATTTCAGAACGGCTTGCATCACAATTAACTATTTTTTGCCAGGCATTCATTGTGGAACAAAAGTGATTTTCTCGGCGAGTTAAGCATTTTGAATAATTTGCCGATTGGTTTCAGAACGGCTTCCAACACAGTTAACTATTTTTTGCCAGGCATTCATTGTGCAACAAAAGTGATTTTCTCGGCGAGTTAAGCATTTTGAGTAATTTGCCGATTGCTTTCAGAACGGCTTGCATTGAAATTTACTATTTTTTGCCAGACATTCATTGTGGGAAAAAAGTAATGTTCTCGGCGAGTTAAGCATTTTGAGTAATTTGCCGATTGGTTTCAGAACGGCTTGCATTGAAATTTACTATTTTTTGCCAGACATTCATTGTGGAACAAAAGTGATTTTCTCGGCGAGTTAAGCATTTTGAATAATTTGCCGATTGGTTTCAGAACGGCTTGCAACACAGTTAACTATTTTTTCCCAGGCATTCATTGTGCAACAAAATTGATTTTCTCGGCGAGTTAAGCATTTTGAGTAATTTGCCGATTGCTTTCAGAACGGCTTGCATTGAAATTTACTATTTTTTGCCAGACATTGATTGTGGAACAAAAGTGATTTTCTCGGCGAGTTAAGCATTTTGAGCAATTTGGCGATTGATTTTAGAACGGCTTGCATCACAATTAACTATTTTTTGCCAGGCATTCATTGTGGAACAAAAGTGATTTTCTCGGCAAGTTAAGCATTTTTAGTAATTTGCCGATTGGTTTCAGAACGGCTTGCATTGAAATTTACTATTTTTTGCCAGACATTCATTGTGGACCAAAAGTGATTTTCAGGGGGAGTTAAGCATTTTTAGCAATTTGCCGATTGGTTTCAGAACGGCTTGCATTGACATTTACTATTTTTTGCCAGACATTCATTGTGGAACAAAAGTGATTTTCTCGGCGAGTTAAGCATTTTGAGTAATTTGCCGATTGATTTCAGAACGGCTTGCATCACAATTAACTATTTATTGCCAGGCATTCATTGTGGAACAAAATTGATTTTCTCGGCGAGTTAAGCATTTTGAGTAATTAGCCGATTGATTTCAGAACGGCTTGCATCACAATTAACTATTTTTTGCAAGGCATTCATTGTGGAACAAACGTGATTTTCTCGGCGAGTTAAGAATTTTGAGCAATTTGCCGATTGGTTTCAGAACGGCTTTGCATTACAATTAACTATTTTTTGCAAGGCATTCATTGTGGAACAAAAGTGATTTTCAAGGGGATTTAAGCATTTTGAGCAATTTGCCAATTGGTTTCAGAACGGCTTGCATTGAAATTTACTATTTTTTGCCAGACATTCATTGTGGAACAAAAGTGATTTTCTCGGCGAGTTAAGCATTTTGAGTAATTTGCCGATTGATTTCAGAACGGCTTGCATCACAATTAACTATTTTTTGCCAGGCATTCATTGTGGAACAAAAGTGATTTTCTCGGCGAGTTAAGCATTTTGAGTAATTAGCCGATTGATTTCAGAACGGCTTGCATCACAATTAACTATTTTTTGCAAGGCATTCATTGTGGAACAAAAGTGATTTTCTCGGCGAGTTAAGCATTTTGAGTAATTTGCCGATTCGTTTCAGAACGGCTTGCAATACAATTAACTATTTTTTGCCAGTCTTTCATTGTGGAACCAAAGTGACTTCCTCGGCGAGTTCAGCATTTTCAGCAATTTGCCGATTGGTTTCAGAACGGCTTGCATCACAATTAACTATTTTTTGCCAGGCATTCATTGTGGAACAAAAGTGATTTTCTCGGCGAGTTAAGCATTTTGAGTAAGTTGCCGATTGGTTTCAGAACGGTTTGCATTGAAATTTACCATTTTTTGCCAGACATTCATTGTGGAACAAAAGTGATTTTCACGGGGAGTTAAGCATTTTGAGTAATTTGCCGATTGGTTTCAGAACGGCTTGCATCACAATTAACTATTTTTTGCCAGACATTCATTGTGGAACCACAGTGATTTTCACGGCGAGTTAAGCATTTTGAGTAATTTGCCGATTGGTTTCAGAACGGTTGCATCACAATTAACTATTTTTTGCCAGGCATTCATTGTGGAACAAACGTGATTTTCTCGGCGAGTTAAGCATTTTGAGCAATTTGCCGATTGGTTTCAGAACGGCTTGCATTACAATTAACTATTTTTTGCAAGGCATTCATTGTGGAACAAAAGTGATTTTCACGGGGAGTTAAGCATTTTGAGCAATTTGGCGATTGATTTCAGAACGGCTTGCATCACAATTAACTATTTTTTGCCAGGCATTCATTGTGGAACAAAAGTGATTTTCTCGGCGAGTTAAGCATTTTGAGTAATTAGCCGATTGATTTCAGAACGGCTTGCATCACAATTAACTATTTTTTGCAAGGCATTCATTGTGGAACAAACGTGATTTTCTCGGCGAGTTAAGCATTTTGAGCAATTTGCCGATTGGTTTCAGAACGGCTTGCATTACAATTAACTATTTTTTGCAATGCATTCATTGTGGAACAAAAGTGATTTTCACGGGGAGTTAAGCATTTTGAGCAATTTGACGATTGGTTTCAGAACGGCTTGCATTGAAATTTACTATTTTTTGCCAGACATGCATTGTGGAACAAAAGTGATTTTCTCGGCGAGTTCAGCATTTTGAGCAATTTGGCGATTGATTTCAGAACGGCTTGCATCACAATTAACTATTTTTTGCCAGGCATTCGTTGTGGAACAAAAGTGATTTTCTCGGCGAGTTAAGCATTTTGAGTAATTTGCCGATTGGTTTCAGAACGGCTTGCATTGAAATTTACTATTTTTTGCCAGACATTCATTGTGGAACAAAAGTGATTTTCAAGGGGAGTTAAGCATTTTGAGCAATTTGCCGATTGGTTTCAGAACGGCTTGCATTGAAATTTACTATTTTTTGGAGACATTCATTGTGGAACAAAAGTGATTTTCTCGGCGAGTTAAGCATTTTGAGTAATTTGCCGATTGATTTCAGAACGGCTTGCATCACAATTAACTATTTTTTGCCAGACATTCATTGTGGCACAAAAGTCATTTTCACGGCGAGTTAAGCATTTTGAGCAATTTGCCGATTGGTTTCTGAACGGCTTGCATTGAAATTTACTATTTTTTGCCAGACATTCATTGTGGAACAAAAGTGATTTTCTCGGCGAGTTAAGCATTTTGAGCAAATTGCCGATTGGTTTCAGAACGGCTTGCATTGAAATTTACGCTTTTTTGCAAGACATTCATTGAGGGGAATAAGGTGATTTTCTCGGCGAGTTAAGCATTTTGAGTAATTTACCGATTCATTTCAGAACGGCCTGCATCACAATTAACTATTTTTTGCCAGGCATTCATTGTGGAACAAATGTGATTTTCTCGGCGAGTTAAGCATTTTGAGTAATTTGCCGATTGGCTTCAGAACGGCTTGCATCACAATTAACTATTTTTTGCAAGGCATTCATTGTGGAACAAACGTGATTTTCTCGGCGAGTTAAGCATTTTGAGCAATTTGCCGATTGGTTTCAGAACGGCTTGCATTACAATTAACTATTTTTTGCAAGGCATTCATTGTGGAACAAAAGTGATTTTCACGGGGAGTTAAGCATTTTGAGCAATTTGCCGATTGGTTTCAGAACGGCTTGCATTGAAATTTACTATTTTTTGCCAGACATGCATTGTGGAACAAAAGTGATTTTCTCGGCGAGTTCAGCATTTTGAGCAATTTGGCGATTGATTTCAGAACGGCTTGCATCACAATTAACTATTTTTTGCCAGGCATTCGTTGTGGAACAAAAGTGATTTTCTCGGCGAGTTAAGCATTTTGAGTAATTTGCCGATTGGTTTCAGAACGGCTTGCATTGAAATTTACTATTTTTTGCCAGACATTCATTGTGGAACAAAAGTGATTTTCAAGGGGAGTTCAGCATTTTGAGCAATTTGCCGATTGGTTTCAGAACGGCTTGCATTGAAATTTACTATTTTTTGGAGACATTCATTGTGGAACAAAAATGATTTTCTCGGCGAGTTAAGCATTTTGAGTAATTTGCCGATTGATTTCAGAACGGCTTGCATCACAATTAACTATTTTTTGCCAGGCATTCATTGTGGAACAAAAGTGATTTTCTCGGCGAGTTCAGCATTTTGAGTAATTAGCCGATTGATTTCAGAACGGCTTGCATCACAATTAACTATTTTTTGCAAGGCATTCATTGTGGAACAAAAGTGATTTTCTCGGCGAGTTAAGCATTTTGAGTAATTTGCCGATTCGTTTCAGAACGGCTTGCAATACAATTAACTAATTTTTGCCAGTCTTTCATTGTGGAATCAAAGTGACTTTCTCGGCGAGTTCAGCATTTTCAGCAATTTGCCGATTGGTTTCAGAACGGCTTGCATCACAATTAACTATTTTTTGCCAGACATTCATTGTGGCACAAAAGTCATTTTCACGGCGAGTTAAGCATTTTGAGCAATTTGCCGATTGGTTTCTGAACGGCTTGCATTGAAATTTACTATTTTTTGACAGACATTCATTGTGGAACAAAAGTGATTTTCTCGGCGAGTTAAGCATTTTGAGCAAATTGCCGATAGGTTTCAGAACGGCTTGCATTGAAATTTACGCTTTTTTGCAAGACATTCATTGAGGGGAAAAAGGTGATTTTCTCGGCGAGTTAAGCATTTTGAGTAATTTACCGATTCATTTCAGAACGGCCTGCATCACAATTAACTATTTTTTGCCAGGCATTCATTGTGGAACAAAAGTGATTTTCTCGGCGAGTTAAGCATTTTGAGTAATTTGCCGATTGGCTTCAGAACGGCTTGCATCACAATTAACTATTTTTTGCCAGACATTCATTGTGGAACAAAAGTGATTTTCTCGGCGTGTTAAGCATTTTGAATAATTTGCCGATTGGTTTCAGAACGGCTTGCAACACAGTTAACTATTTTTAGCCAGGCATTCATTGTGGAAGAAAAGTGATTTTTTCGGCGAGTTAAGCATTTTGAGTAATTTGCAGATTGCTTTCAGAACGGCTTGCATTGAAATTTACTATTTTTTCCCAGACATTCATTGTGGGAAAAAGGTGATTTTCTCGGCGAGTTAAGCAATTTGAGTAATTTGCCGATTGATTTCAGAACGGCTTGCATCACAATTAACCATTTTTTGCCAGGCATTCATTGTGGAACAAAAGTGATTTTCCCGGCGAGTTAAGCATTTTGAATAATTTGCCGATTGGTTTCAGAACGGCTTCCAACACAGTTAACTATTTTTTGCCAGGCATTCATTGTGCAACAAAAGTGATTTTCTCGGCGAGTTAAGCATTTTGAGTAATTTGCCGATTGCTTTCAGAACGGCTTGCATTGAAATTTACTATTTTTTGCCAGACATTCATTGTGGGAAAAAAGTAATGTTCTCGGCGAGTTAAGCATTTTGAGTAATTTGCAGATTGCTTTCAGAACGGCTTGCATTGAAATTTACTATTTTTTGCCAGACATTCATTGTGGACCAAAAGTGATTTTCAGGGGGAGTTAAGCATTTTTAGCAATTTGCCGATTGGTTTCAGAACGGCTTGCATTGACATTTACTATTTTTTGCCAGACATTCATTGTGGAACCACAGTGATTTTCACGGCGAGTTAAGCATTTTGAGTAATTTGCCGATTGATTTCAGAACGGCTTGCATCACAATTAACTATTTTTTGCCAGGCATTCATTGTGGAACAAACGTGATTTTCTCGGCGAGTTAAGCATTTTGAGCAATTTGCCGATTGGTTTCAGAACGGCTTGCATTACAATTAACTATTTTTTGCAAGGCATTCATTGTGGAACAAAAGTGATTTTCACGGGGAGTTAAGCATTTTGAGCAATTTGGCGATTGATTTCAGAACGGCTTGCATCACAATTAACTATTTTTTGCCAGGCATTCATTGTGGAACAAAAGTGATTTTCTCGGCGAGTTAAGCATTTTGAGTAATTAGCCGATTGATTTCAGAACGGCTTGCATCACAATTAACTATTTTTTGCAAGGCATTCATTGTGGAACAAACGTGATTTTCTCGGCGAGTTAAGCATTTTGAGTAATTTGCCGATTGCTTTCAGAACGGCTTGCATTGAAATTTACTATTTTTTGCCAGACATTGATTGTGGAACAAAAGTGATTTTCTCGGCGAGTTAAGCATTTTGAGCAATTTGGCGATTGATTTTAGAACGGCTTGCATCACAATTAACTATTTTTTGCCAGGCATTCATTGTGGAACAAAAGTGATTTTCTCGGCAAGTTAAGCATTTTTAGTAATTTGCCGATTGGTTTCAGAACGGCTTGCATTGAAATTTACTATTTTTTGCCAGACATTCATTGTGGACCAAAAGTGATTTTCAGGGGGAGTTAAGCATTTTTAGCAATTTGCCGATTGGTTTCAGAACGGCTTGCATTGACATTTACTATTTTTTGCCAGACATTCATTGTGGAACAAAAGTGATTTTCTCGGCGAGTTAAGCATTTTGAGTAATTTGCCGATTGATTTCAGAACGGCTTGCATCACAATTAACTATTTATTGCCAGGCATTCATTGTGGAACAAAATTGATTTTCTCGGCGAGTTAAGCATTTTGAGTAATTAGCCGATTGATTTCAGAACGGCTTGCATCACAATTAACTATTTTTTGCAAGGCATTCATTGTGGAACAAACGTGATTTTCTCGGCGAGTTAAGCATTTTGAGCAATTTGCCGATTGGTTTCAGAACGGCTTTGCATTACAATTAACTATTTTTTGCAAGGCATTCATTGTGGAACAAAAGTGATTTTCTCGGCGAGTTAAGCATTTTGAGTAATTTGCCGATTCGTTTCAGAACGGCTTGCAATACAATTAACTATTTTTTGCCAGTCTTTCATTGTGGAACCAAAGTGACTTCCTCGGCGAGTTCAGCATTTTCAGCAATTTGCCGATTGGTTTCAGAACGGCTTGCATCACAATTAACTATTTTTTGCCAGGCATTCATTGTGGAACAAAAGTGATTTTCTCGGCGAGTTAAGCATTTTGAGTAAGTTGCCGATTGGTTTCAGAACGGTTTGCATTGAAATTTACCATTTTTTGCCAGACATTCATTGTGGAACAAAAGTGATTTTCACGGGGAGTTAAGCATTTTGAGTAATTTGCCGATTGGTTTCAGAACGGCTTGCATCACAATTAACTATTTTTTGCCAGACATTCATTGTGGAACCACAGTGATTTTCACGGCGAGTTAAGCATTTTGAGTAATTTGCCGATTGGTTTCAGAACGGTTGCATCACAATTAACTATTTTTTGCCAGGCATTCATTGTGGAACAAACGTGATTTTCTCGGCGAGTTAAGCATTTTGAGCAATTTGCCGATTGGTTTCAGAACGGCTTGCATTACAATTAACTATTTTTTGCAAGGCATTCATTGTGGAACAAAAGTGATTTTCACGGGGAGTTAAGCATTTTGAGCAATTTGGCGATTGATTTCAGAACGGCTTGCATCACAATTAACTATTTTTTGCCAGGCATTCATTGTGGAACAAAAGTGATTTTCTCGGCGAGTTAAGCATTTTGAGTAATTAGCCGATTGATTTCAGAACGGCTTGCATCACAATTAACTATTTTTTGCAAGGCATTCATTGTGGAACAAACGTGATTTTCTCGGCGAGTTAAGCATTTTGAGCAATTTGCCGATTGGTTTCAGAACGGCTTGCATTACAATTAACTATTTTTTGCAATGCATTCATTGTGGAACAAAAGTGATTTTCACGGGGAGTTAAGCATTTTGAGCAATTTGACGATTGGTTTCAGAACGGCTTGCATTGAAATTTACTATTTTTTGCCAGACATGCATTGTGGAACAAAAGTGATTTTCTCGGCGAGTTCAGCATTTTGAGCAATTTGGCGATTGATTTCAGAACGGCTTGCATCACAATTAACTATTTTTTGCCAGGCATTCGTTGTGGAACAAAAGTGATTTTCTCGGCGAGTTAAGCATTTTGAGTAATTTGCCGATTGGTTTCAGAACGGCTTGCATTGAAATTTACTATTTTTTGCCAGACATTCATTGTGGAACAAAAGTGATTTTCAAGGGGAGTTAAGCATTTTGAGCAATTTGCCGATTGGTTTCAGAACGGCTTGCATTGAAATTTACTATTTTTTGGAGACATTCATTGTGGAACAAAAGTGATTTTCTCGGCGAGTTAAGCATTTTGAGTAATTTGCCGATTGATTTCAGAACGGCTTGCATCACAATTAACTATTTTTTGCCAGACATTCATTTTGGCACAAAAGTCATTTTCACGGCGAGTTAAGCACTTTGAGCAATTTGCCGATTGGTTTCTGAACGGCTTGCATTGAAATTTACTATTTTTTGCCAGACATTCATTGTGGAACAAAAGTGATTTTCTCGGCGAGTTAAGCATTTTGAGCAAATTGCCGATTGGTTTCAGAACGGCTTGCATTGAAATTTACGCTTTTTTGCAAGACATTCATTGAGGGGAATAAGGTGTTTTTCTCGGCGAGTTAAGCATTTTGAGTAATTTACCGATTCATTTCAGAACGGCCTGCATCACAATTAACTATTTTTTGCCAGGCATTCATTGTGGAACAAATGTGATTTTCTCGGCGAGTTAAGCATTTTGAGTAATTTGCCGATTGGCTTCAGAACGGCTTGCATCACAATTAACTATTTTTTGCAAGGCATTCATTGTGGAACAAACGTGATTTTCTCGGCGAGTTAAGCATTTTGAGCAATTTGCCGATTGGTTTCAGAACGGCTTGCATTACAATTAACTATTTTTTGCAAGGCATTCATTGTGGAACAAAAGTGATTTTCACGGGGAGTTAAGCATTTTGAGCAATTTGCCGATTGGTTTCAGAACGGCTTGCATTGAAATTTACTATTTTTTGCCAGACATGCATTGTGGAACAAAAGTGATTTTCTCGGCGAGTTCAGCATTTTGAGCAATTTGGCGATTGATTTCAGAACGGCTTGCATCACAATTAACTATTTTTTGCCAGGCATTCGTTGTGGAACAAAAGTGATTTTCTCGGCGAGTTAAGCATTTTGAGTAATTTGCCGATTGGTTTCAGAACGGCTTGCATTGAAATTTACTATTTTTTGCCAGACATTCATTGTGGAACAAAAGTGATTTTCAAGGGGAGTTCAGCATTTTGAGCAATTTGCCGATTGGTTTCAGAACGGCTTGCATTGAAATTTACTATTTTTTGGAGACATTCATTGTGGAACAAAAATGATTTTCTCGGCGAGTTAAGCATTTTGAGTAATTTGCCGATTGATTTCAGAACGGCTTGCATCACAATTAACTATTTTTTGCCAGGCATTCATTGTGGAACAAAAGTGATTTTCTCGGCGAGTTCAGCATTTTGAGTAATTAGCCGATTGATTTCAGAACGGCTTGCATCACAATTAACTATTTTTTGCAAGGCATTCATTGTGGAACAAAAGTGATTTTCTCGGCGAGTTAAGCATTTTGAGTAATTTGCCGATTCGTTTCAGAACGGCTTGCAATACAATTAACTAATTTTTGCCAGTCTTTCATTGTGGAATCAAAGTGACTTTCTCGGCGAGTTCAGCATTTTCAGCAATTTGCCGATTGGTTTCAGAACGGCTTGCATCACAATTAACTATTTTTTGCCAGACATTCATTGTGGCACAAAAGTCATTTTCACGGCGAGTTAAGCACTTTGAGCAATTTGCCGATTGGTTTCTGAACGGCTTGCATTGAAATTTACTATTTTTTGCCAGACATTCATTGTGGGAAAAAAGTAATGTTCTCGGCGAGTTAAGCATTTTGAGTAATTTGCAGATTGCTTTCAGAACGGCTTGCATTGAAATTTACTATTTTTTGCCAGACATTCATTGTGGACCAAAAGTGATTTTCAGGGGGAGTTAAGCATTTTTAGCAATTTGCCGATTGGTTTCAGAACGGCTTGCATTGACATTTACTATTTTTTGCCAGACATTCATTGTGGAACCACAGTGATTTTCACGGCGAGTTAAGCATTTTGAGTAATTTGCCGATTGATTTCAGAACGGCTTGCATCACAATTAACTATTTTTTGCCAGGCATTCATTGTGGAACAAACGTGATTTTCTCGGCGAGTTAAGCATTTTGAGCAATTTGCCGATTGGTTTCAGAACGGCTTGCATTACAATTAACTATTTTTTGTAAGGCATTCATTGTGGAACAAAAGTGATTTTCACGGGGAGTTAAGCATTTTGAGCAATTTGGCGATTGATTTCAGAACGGCTTGCATCACAATTAACTATTTTTTGCCAGGCATTCATTGTGGAACAAAAGTGATTTTCTCGGCGAGTTAAGCATTTTGAGTAATTAGCCGATTGATTTCAGAACGGCTTGCATCACAATTAACTATTTTTTGCAAGGCATTCATTGTGGAACAAACGTGATTTTCTCGGCGAGTTAAGCATTTTGAGCAATTTGCCGATTGGTTTCAGAACGGCTTGCATTACAATTAACTATTTTTTGCAAGGCATTCATTGTGGAACAAAAGTGATTTTCACGGGGAGTTAAGCATTTTGAGCAATTTGACGATTGGTTTCAGAACGGCTTGCATTGAAATTTACTATTTTTTGCCAGACATGCATTGTGGAACAAAAGTGATTTTCTCGGCGAGTTCAGCATTTTGAGCAATTTGGCGATTGATTTCAGAACGGCTTGCATCACAATTAACTATTTTTTGCCAGGCATTCGTTGTGGAACAAAAGTGATTTTCTCGGCGAGTTAAGCATTTTGAGTAATTTGCCGATTGGTTTCAGAACGGCTTGCATTGAAATTTACTATTTTTTGCCAGACATTCATTGTGGAACAAAAGTGATTTTCAAGGGGAGTTAAGCATTTTGAGCAATTTGCCGATTGGTTTCAGAACGGCTTGCATTGAAATTTACTATTTTTTGGAGACATTCATTGTGGATCAAAAGTGATTTTCTCGGCGAGTTAAGCATTTTGAGTAATTTGCCGATTCGTTTCAGAACGGCTTGCAATACAATTAACTAATTTTTGCCAGTCTTTCATTGTGGAATCAAAGTGACTTTCTCGGCGAGTTCAGCATTTTCAGCAATTTGCCGATTGGTTTCAGAACGGCTTGCATCACAATTAACTATTTTTTGCCAGACATTCATTGTGGCACAAAAGTCATTTTCACGGCGAGTTAAGCATTTTGAGCAATTTGCCGATTGGTTTCAGAACGGCTTGCATTGAAATTTACGCTTTTTTGCAAGACATTCATTGAGGGGAAAAAGGTGATTTTCTCGGCGAGTTAAGCATTTTGAGTAATTTACCGATTCATTTCAGAACGGCCTGCATCACAATTAACTATTTTTTGCCAGGCATTCATTGTGGAACAAAAGTGATTTTCTCGGCGAGTTAAGCATTTTGAGTAATTTGCCGATTGGCTTCAGAACGGCTTGCATCACAATTAACTATTTTTTGCCAGACATTCATTGTGGAACAAAAGTGATTTTCTCGGCGTGTTAAGCATTTTGAATAATTTGCCGATTGGTTTCAGAACGGCTTGCAACACAGTTAACTATTTTTAGCCAGGCATTCATTGTGGAAGAAAAGTGATTTTTTCGGCGAGTTAAGCATTTTGAGTAATTTGCAGATTGCTTTCAGAACGGCTTGCATTGAAATTTACTATTTTTTCCCAGACATTCATTGTGGGAAAAAGGTGATTTTCTCGGCGAGTTAAGCAATTTGAGTAATTTGCCGATTGATTTCAGAACGGCTTGCATCACAATTAACCATTTTTTGCCAGGCATTCGTTGTGGAACAAAAGTGATTTTCTCGGCGAGTTAAGCATTTTGAATAATTTGCCGATTGGTTTCAGAACGGCTTCCAACACAGTTAACTATTTTTTGCCAGGCATTCATTGTGCAACAAAAGTGATTTTCTCGGCGAGTTAAGCATTTTGAGTAATTTGCCGATTGCTTTCAGAACGGCTTGCATTGAAATTTACTATTTTTTGCCAGACATTCATTGTGGGAAAAAAGTAATGTTCTCGGCGAGTTAAGCATTTTGAGTAATTTGCAGATTGCTTTCAGAACGGCTTGCATTGAAATTTACTATTTTTTCCCAGACATTCATTGTGGGAAAAAGGTGATTTTCTCGGCGAGTTAAGCAATTTGAGTAATTTGCCGATTGATTTCAGAACGGCTTGCATCACAATTAACCATTTTTTGCCAGGCATTCATTGTGGAACAAAAGTGATTTTCTCGGCGAGTTAAGCATTTTGAATAATTTGCCGATTGGTTTCAGAACGGCTTGCAACACAGTTAACTATTTTTTCCCAGGCATTCATTGTGCAACAAAATTGATTTTCTCGGCGAGTTAAGCATTTTGAGTAATTTGCCGATTGCTTTCAGAACGGCTTGCATTGAAATTTACTATTTTTTGCCAGACATTGATTGTGGAACAAAAGTGATTTTCTCGGCGAGTTAAGCATTTTGAGCAATTTGGCGATTGATTTTAGAACGGCTTGCATCACAATTAACTATTTTTTGCCAGGCATTCATTGTGGAACAAAAGTGATTTTCTCGGCGAGTTAAGCATTTTTAGTAATTTGCCGATTGGTTTCAGAACGGCTTGCATTGAAATTTACTATTTTTTGCCAGACATTCATTGTGGACCAAAAGTGATTTTCAGGGGGAGTTAAGCATTTTGAGCAATTTGCCGATTGGTTTCAGAACGGCTTGCATTGACATTTACTATTTTTTGCCAGACATTCATTGTGGAACAAAAGTGATTTTCTCGGCGAGTTAAGCATTTTGAGTAATTTGCCGATTGATTTCAGAACAGCTTGCATCACAATTAACTATTTTTTGCCAGGCATTCATTGTGGAACAAAATTGATTTTCTCGGCGAGTTAAGCATTTTGAGTAATTAGCCGATTGATTTCAGAACGGCTTGCATCACAATTAACTATTTTTTGCAAGGCATTCATTGTGGAACAAACGTGATTTTCTCGGCGAGTTAAGCATTTTGAGCAATTTGCCGATTGGTTTCAGAACGGCTTTGCATTACAATTAACTATTTTTTGCAAGGCATTCATTGTGGAACAAAAGTGATTTTCAAGGGGAGTTAAGCATTTTGAGCAATTTGCCGATTGGTTTCAGAACGGCTTGCATTGAAATTTACTATTTTTTGCCAGACATTCATTGTGGAACAAAAGTGATTTTCTCGGCGAGTTAAGCATTTTGAGTAATTTGCCGATTGATTTCAGAACGGCTTGCATCACAATTAACTATTTTTTGCCAGGCATTCATTGTGGAACAAAAGTGATTTTCTCGGCGAGTTAAGCATTTTGAGTAATTAGCCGATTGATTTCAGAACGGCTTGCATCACAATTAACTATTTTTTGCAAGGCATTCATTGTGGAACAAAAGTGATTTTCTCGGCGAGTTAAGCATTTTGAGTAATTTGCCGATTCGTTTCAGAACGGCTTGCATTACAATTAACTATTTTTTGCAAGGCATTCATTGTGGAACAAAAGTGATTTTCACGGGGAGTTAAGCATTTTGAGTAATTTGCCGATTGGTTTCAGAACGGCTTGCATTGAAATTTACTATTTTTTGCCAGACATGCATTGTGGAACAAAAGTGATTTTCTCGGCGAGTTCAGCATTTTGAGCAATTTGGCGATTGATTTCAGAACGGCTTGCATCACAATTAACTATTTTTTGCAAGGCATTCATTGTGGAACAAACGTGATTTTCTCGGCGAGTTAAGCATTTTGAGCAATTTGCCGATTGGTTTCAGAACGGCTTGCATTACAATTAACTATTTTTTGCAAGGCATTCATTGTGGAACAAAAGTGATTTTCACGGGGAGTTAAGCATTTTGAGCAATTTGCCGATTGGTTTCAGAACGGCTTGCATTGAAATTTACTATTTTTTGCCAGACATGCATTGTGGAACAAAAGTGATTTTCTCGGCGAGTTCAGCATTTTGAGCAATTTGGCGATTGATTTCAGAACGGCTTGCATCACAATTAACTATTTTTTGCCAGGCATTCGTTGTGGAACAAAAGTGATTTTCTCGGCGAGTTAAGCATTTTGAGTAATTTGCCGATTGGTTTCAGAACGGCTTGCATTGAAATTTACTATTTTTTGCCAGACATTCATTGTGGAACAAAAGTGATTTTCAAGGGGAGTTCAGCATTTTGAGCAATTTGCCGATTGGTTTCAGAACGGCTTGCATTGAAATTTACTATTTTTTGGAGACATTCATTGTGGAACAAAAGTGATTTTCTCGGCGAGTTCAGCATTTTGAGTAATTAGCCGATTCGTTTCAGAACGGCTTGCAATACAATTAACTAATTTTTGCCAGTCTTTCATTGTGGAATCAAAGTGACTTTCTCGGCGAGTTCAGCATTTTCAGCAATTTGCCGATTGGTTTCAGAACGGCTTGCATCACAATTAACTATTTTTTGCCAGACATTCATTGTGGCACAAAAGTCATTTTCACGGCGAGTTAAGCATTTTGAGCAATTTGCCGATTGGTTTCTGAACGGCTTGCATTGAAATTTACTATTTTTTGCCAGACATTCATTGTGGAACAAAAGTGATTTTCTCGGCGAGTTAAGCATTTTGAGCAAATTGCCGATTGGTTTCAGAACGGCTTGCATTGAAATTTACGCTTTTTTGCAAGACATTCATTGAGGGGAAAAAGGTGATTTTCTCGGCGAGTTAAGCATTTTGAGTAATTTACCGATTCATTTCAGAACGGCCTGCATCACAATTAACTATTTTTTGCCAGGCATTCATTGTGCAACAAAAGTGATTTTCTCGGCGAGTTAAGCATTTTGAGTAATTTGCCGATTGGCTTCAGAACGGCTTGCATCACAATTAACTATTTTTTGCCAGACATTCATTGTGGAACAAAAGTGATTTTCTCGGCGTGTTAAGCATTTTGAATAATTTGCCGATTGGTTTCAGAACGGCTTGCAACACAGTTAACTATTTTTAGCCAGGCATTCATTGTGGAAGAAAAGTGATTTTTTCGGCGAGTTAAGCATTTTGAGTAATTTGCAGATTGCTTTCAGAACGGCTTGCATTGAAATTTACTATTTTTTCCCAGACATTCATTGTGGGAAAAAGGTGATTTTCTCGGCGAGTTAAGCAATTTGAGTAATTTGCCGATTGATTTCAGAACGGCTTGCATCACAATTAACCATTTTTTGCCAGGCATTCGTTGTGGAACAAAAGTGATTTTCTCGGCGAGTTAAGCATTTTGAATAATTTGCCGATTGGTTTCAGAACGGCTTCCAACACAGTTAACTATTTTTTGCCAGGCATTCATTGTGCAACAAAAGTGATTTTCTCGGCGAGTTAAGCATTTTGAGTAATTTGCCGATTGCTTTCAGAACGGCTTGCATTGAAATTTACTATTTTTTGCCAGACATTCATTGTGGGAAAAAAGTAATGTTCTCGGCGAGTTAAGCATTTTGAGTAATTTGCAGATTGCTTTCAGAACGGCTTGCATTGAAATTTACTATTTTTTGCCAGACATTCATTGTGGGAAAAAGGTGATTTTCTCGGCGAGTTAAGCAATTTGAGTAATTTGCCGATTGATTTCAGAACGGCTTGCATCACAATTAACCATTTTTTGCCAGGCATTCATTGTGGAACAAAAGTGATTTTCTCGGCGAGTTAAGCATTTTGAATAATTTGCCGATTGGTTTCAGAACGGCTTGCAACACAGTTAACTATTTTTTCCCAGGCATTCATTGTGCAACAAAATTGATTTTCTCGGCGAGTTAAGCATTTTGAGTAATTTGCCGATTGCTTTCAGAACGGCTTGCATTGAAATTTACTATTTTTTGCCAGACATTGATTGTGGAACAAAAGTGATTTTCTCGGCGAGTTAAGCATTTTGAGCAATTTGGCGATTGATTTTAGAACGGCTTGCATCACAATTAACTATTTTTTGCCAGGCATTCATTGTGGAACAAAAGTGATTTTCTCGGCGAGTTAAGCATTTTTAGTAATTTGCCGATTGGTTTCAGAACGGCTTGCATTGAAATTTACTATTTTTTGCCAGACATTCATTGTGGACCAAAAGTGATTTTCAGGGGGAGTTAAGCATTTTGAGCAATTTGCCGATTGGTTTCAGAACGGCTTGCATTGACATTTACTATTTTTTGCCAGACATTCATTGTGGAACAAAAGTGATTTTCTCGGCGAGTTAAGCATTTTGAGTAATTTGCCGATTGATTTCAGAACAGCTTGCATCACAATTAACTATTTTTTGCCAGGCATTCATTGTGGAACAAAATTGATTTTCTCGGCGAGTTAAGCATTTTGAGTAATTAGCCGATTGATTTCAGAACGGCTTGCATCACAATTAACTATTTTTTGCAAGGCATTCATTGTGGAACAAACGTGATTTTCTCGGCGAGTTAAGCATTTTGAGCAATTTGCCGATTGGTTTCAGAACGGCTTTGCATTACAATTAACTATTTTTTGCAAGGCATTCATTGTGGAACAAAAGTGATTTTCAAGGGGAGTTAAGCATTTTGAGCAATTTGCCGATTGGTTTCAGAACGGCTTGCATTGAAATTTACTATTTTTTGCCAGACATTCATTGTGGAACAAAAGTGATTTTCTCGGCGAGTTAAGCATTTTGAGTAATTTGCCGATTGATTTCAGAACGGCTTGCATCACAATTAACTATTTTTTGCCAGGCATTCATTGTGGAACAAAAGTGATTTTCTCGGCGAGTAAAGCATTTTGAGTAATTAGCCGATTGATTTCAGAACGGCTTGCATCACAATTAACTATTTTTTGCAAGGCATTCATTGTGGAACAAAAGTGATTTTCTCGGCGAGTTAAGCATTTTGAGTAATTTGCCGATTCGTTTCAGAACGGCTTGCATTACAATTAACTATTTTTTGCAAGGCATTCATTGTGGAACAAAAGTGATTTTCACGGGGAGTTAAGCATTTTGAGCAATTTGCCGATTGGTTTCAGAACGGCTTGCATTGAAATTTACTATTTTTTGCCAGACATGCATTGTGGAACAAAAGTGATTTTCTCGGCGAGTTCAGCATTTTGAGCAATTTGGCGATTGATTTCAGAACGGCTTGCATCACAATTAACTATTTTTTGCAAGGCATTCATTGTGGAACAAACGTGATTTTCTCGGCGAGTTAAGCATTTTGAGCAATTTGCCGATTGGTTTCAGAACGGCTTGCATTACAATTAACTATTTTTTGCAAGGCATTCATTGTGGAACAAAAGTGATTTTCACGGGGAGTTAAGCATTTTGAGCAATTTGCCGATTGGTTTCAGAACGGCTTGCATTGAAATTTACTATTTTTTGCCAGACATGCATTGTGGAACAAAAGTGATTTTCTCGGCGAGTTCAGCATATTGAGCAATTTGGCGATTGATTTCAGAACGGCTTGCATCACAATTAACTATTTTTTGCCAGGCATTCGTTGTGGAACAAAAGTGATTTTCTCGGCGAGTTAAGCATTTTGAGTAATTTGCCGATTGGTTTCAGAACGGCTTGCATTGAAATTTACTATTTTTTGCCAGACATTCATTGTGGAACAAAAGTGATTTTCAAGGGGAGTTCAGCATTTTGAGCAATTTGCCGATTGGTTTCAGAACGGCTTGCATTGAAATTTACTATTTTTTGGAGACATTCATTGTGGAACAAAAATGATTTTCTCGGCGAGGTAAGCATTTTGAGTAATTTGCCGATTGATTTCAGAACGGCTTGCATCACAATTAACTATTTTTTGCCAGGCATTCATTGTGGAACAAAAGTGATTTTCTCGGCGAGTTCAGCATTTTGAGTAATTAGCCGATTGATTTCAGAACGGCTTGCATCACAATTAACTATTTTTTGCAAGGCATTCATTGTGGAACAAAAGTGATTTTCTCGGCGAGTTAAGCATTTTGAGTAATTTGCCGATTCGTTTCAGAACGGCTTGCAATACAATTAACTAATTTTTGCCAGTCTTTCATTGTGGAATCAAAGTGACTTTCTCGGCGAGTTCAGCATTTTCAGCAATTTGCCGATTGGTTTCAGAACGGCTTGCATCACAATTAACTATTTTTTGCCAGACATTCATTGTGGCACAAAAGTCATTTTCACGGCGAGTTAAGCATTTTGAGCAATTTGCCGATTGGTTTCTGAACGGCTTGCATTGAAATTTACTATTTTTTGCCAGACATTCATTGTGGAACAAAAGTGATTTTCTCGGCGAGTTAAGCATTTTGAGCAAATTGCCGATTGGTTTCAGAACCGCTTGCATTGAAATTTACGCTTTTTTGCAAGACATTCATTGAGGGGAAAAAGGTGATTTTCTCGGCGAGTTAAGCATTTTGAGTAATTTACCGATTCATTTCAGAACGGCCTGCATCACAATTAACTATTTTTTGCCAGGCATTCATTGTGGAACAAAAGTGATTTTCTCGGCGAGTTAAGCATTTTGAGTAATTTGCCGATTGGCTTCAGAACGGCTTGCATCACAATTAACTATTTTTTGCCAGACATTCATTGTGGAACAAAAGTGATTTTCTCGGCGTGTTAAGCATTTTGAATAATTTGCCAATTGGTTTCAGAACGGCTTGCAACACAGTTAACTATTTTTAGCCAGGCATTCATTGTGGAAGAAAAGTGATTTTTTCGGCGAGTTAAGCATTTTGAGTAATTTGCAGATTGCTTTCAGAACGGCTTGCATTGAAATTTACTATTTTTTCCCAGACATTCATTGTGGGAAAAAGGTGATTTTCTCGGCGAGTTAAGCAATTTGAGTAATTTGCCGATTGATTTCAGAACGGCTTGCATCACAATTAACCATTTTTTGCCAGGCATTCGTTGTGGAACAAAAGTGATTTTCTCGGCGAGTTAAGCATTTTGAATAATTTGCCGATTGGTTTCAGAACGGCTTCCAACACAGTTAACTATTTTTTGCCAGGCATTCATTGTGCAACAAAAGTGATTTTCTCGGCGAGTTAAGCATTTTGAGTAATTTGCCGATTGCTTTCAGAACGGCTTGCATTGAAATTTACTATTTTTTGCCAGACATTCATTGTGGGAAAAAAGTAATGTTCTCGGCGAGTTAAGCATTTTGAGTAATTTGCAGATTGCTTTCAGAACGGCTTGCATTGAAATTTACTATTTTTTCCCAGACATTCATTGTGGGAAAAAGGTGATTTTCTCGGCGAGTTAAGCAATTTGAGTAATTTGCCGATTGATTTCAGAACGGCTTGCATCACAATTAACCATTTTTTGCCAGGCATTCATTGTGGAACAAAAGTGATTTTCTCGGCGAGTTAAGCATTTTGAATAATTTGCCGATTGGTTTCAGAACGGCTTGCAACACAGTTAACTATTTTTTCCCAGGCATTCATTGTGCAACAAAATTGATTTTCTCGGCGAGTTAAGCATTTTGAGTAATTTGCCGATTGCTTTCAGAACGGCTTGCATTGAATTTACTATTTTTTGCCAGACATTGATTGTGGAACAAAAGTGATTTTCTCGGCGAGTTAAGCATTTTGAGCAATTTGGCGATTGATTTTAGAACGGCTTGCATCACAATTAACTATTTTTTGCCAGGCATTCATTGTGGAACAAAAGTGATTTTCTCGGCGAGTTAAGCATTTTTAGTAATTTGCCGATTGGTTTCAGAACGGCTTGCATTGAAATTTACTATTTTTTGCCAGACATTCATTGTGGACCAAAAGTGATTTTCAGGGGGAGTTAAGCATTTTGAGCAATTTGCCGATTAGTTTCAGAACGGCTTGCATTGACATTTACTATTTTTTGCCAGACATTCATTGTGGAACAAAAGTGATTTTCTCGGCGAGTTAAGCATTTTGAGTAATTAGCCGATTGATTTCAGAACGGCTTGCATCACAATTAACTATTTTTTGCAAGGCATTCATTGTGGAACAAACGTGATTTTCTCGGCGAGTTAAGCATTTTGAGCAATTTGCCGATTGGTTTCAGAACGGCTTTGCATTACAATTAACTATTTTTTGCAAGGCATTCATTGTGGAACAAAAGTGATTTTCAAGGGGAGTTAAGCATTTTGAGCAATTTGCCGATTGGTTTCAGAACGGCTTGCATTGAATTTTACTATTTTTTGCCAGACATTCATTGTGGAACAAAAGTGATTTTCTCGGCGAGTTAAGCATTTTGAGTAATTTGCCGATTGATTTCAGAACGGCTTGCATCACAATTAACTATTTTTTGCCAGGCATTCATTGTGGAACAAAAGTGATTTTCTCGGCGAGTTAAGCATTTTGAGTAATTAGCCGATTGATTTCAGAACGGCTTGCATCACAATTAACTATTTTTTGCAAGGCATTCATTGTGGAACAAAAGTGATTTTCTCGGCGAGTTAAGCATTTTGAGTAATTTGCCGATTCGTTTCAGAACGGCTTGCATTACAATTAACTATTTTTTGCAAGGCATTCATTGTGGAACAAAAGTGATTTTCACGGGGAGTTAAGCATTTTGAGCAATTTGCCGATTGGTTTCAGAACGGCTTGCATTGAAATTTACTATTTTTTGCCAGACATGCATTGTGGAACAAAAGTGATTTTCTCGGCGAGTTCAGCATTTTGAGCAATTTGGCGATTGATTTCAGAACGGCTTGCATCACAATTAACTATTTTTTGCCAGGCATTCGTTGTGGAACAAAAGTGATTTTCTCGGCGAGTTAAGCATTTTGAGTAATTTGCCGATTGGTTTCAGAACGGCTTGCATTGAAATTTACTATTTTTTGCCAGACATTCATTGTGGAACAAAAGTGATTTTCAAGGGGAGTTAAGCATTTTGAGCAATTTGCCGATTGGTTTCAGAACGGCTTGCATTGAAATTTACTATTTTTTGGAGACATTCATTGTGGAACAAAAATGATTTTCTCGGCGAGTTAAGCATTTTGAGTAATTTGCCGATTGATTTCAGAACGGCTTGCATCACAATTAACTATTTTTTGCAAGGCATTCATTGTGGAACAAAAGTGATTTTCTCGGCGAGTTAAGCATTTTGAGTAATTTGCCGATTCGTTTCAGAACGGCTTGCAATACAATTAACTAATTTTTGCCAGTCTTTCATTGTGGAATCAAAGTGACTTTCTCGGCGAGTTCAGCATTTTCAGCAATTTGCCGATTGGGTTCAGAACGGCTTGCATCACAATTAACTATTTTTTGCCAGACATTCATTGTGGCACAAAAGTCATTTTCACGGCGAGTTAAGCATTTTGAGCAATTTGCCGATTGGTTTCTGAACGGCTTGCATTGAAATTTACTATTTTTTGCCAGACATTCATTGTGGAACAAAAGTGATTTTCTCGGCGAGTTAAGCATTTTGAGCAAATTGCCGATTGGTTTCAGAACGGCTTGCATTGAAATTTACGCTTTTTTGCAAGACATTCATTGAGGGGAAAAAGGTGATTTTCTCGGCGAGTTCAGCATTTTGAGTAATTTACCGATTCATTTCAGAACGGCCTGCATCACAATTAACTATTTTTTGCCAGGCATTCATTGTGGAACAAAAGTGATTTTCTCGGCGAGTTAAGCAATTTGAGTAATTTGCCGATTGATTTCAGAACGGCTTGCATCACAATTAACTATTTTTTGCCAGGCATTCATTGTGGAACAAAAGTGATTTTCTCGGCGAGTTAAGCATTTTGAATA
The DNA here is from genome assembly GCF_047496885.1 of Scyliorhinus torazame. Taxonomy (NCBI): domain Eukaryota; kingdom Metazoa; phylum Chordata; class Chondrichthyes; order Carcharhiniformes; family Scyliorhinidae; genus Scyliorhinus; species Scyliorhinus torazame. Next base: position 149,280,400 of record NC_092720.1, on the reverse strand, counting down.
ATTTGCCGATTGGTTTCAGAACGGCTTGCAACACAGTTAACTATTTTTTCCCAGGCATTCATTGTGCAACAAAATTGATTTTCTCGGCGAGTTAAGCATTTTGAGTAATTTGCCGATTGCTTTCAGAACGGCTTGCATTGAAATTTACTATTTTTTGCCAGACATTGATTGTGGAACAAAAGTGATTTTCTCGGCGAGTTAAGCATTTTGAGCAATTTGGCGATTGATTTTAGAACGGCTTGCATCACAATTAACTATTTTTTGCCAGGCATTCATTGTGGAACAAAAGTGATTTTCTCGGCAAGTTAAGCATTTTTAGTAATTTGCCGATTGGTTTCAGAACGGCTTGCATTGAAATTTACTATTTTTTGCCAGACATTCATTGTGGACCAAAAGTGATTTTCAGGGGGAGTTAAGCATTTTTAGCAATTTGCCGATTGGTTTCAGAACGGCTTGCATTGACATTTACTATTTTTTGCCAGACATTCATTGTGGAACAAAAGTGATTTTCTCGGCGAGTTAAGCATTTTGAGCAATTTGGCGATTGATTTTAGAACGGCTTGCATCACAATTAACTATTTTTTGCCAGGCATTCATTGTGGAACAAAAGTGATTTTCTCGGCAAGTTAAGCATTTTTAGTAATTTGCCGATTGGTTTCAGAACGGCTTGCATTGAAATTTACTATTTTTTGCCAGACATTCATTGTGGACCAAAAGTGATTTTCAGGGGGGGTTAAGCATTTTTAGCAATTTGCCGATTGGTTACAGAACGGCTTGCATTGACATTTACTATTTTTTGCCAGACATTCATTGTGGAACAAAAGTGATTTTCTCGGCGAGTTAAGCATTTTGAGTAATTTGCCGATTGATTTCAGAACGGCTTGCATCACAATTAACTATTTTTTGCCAGGCATTCATTGTGGAACAAAATTGATTTTCTCGGCGAGTTAAGCATTTTGAGTAATTAGCCGATTGATTTCAGAACGGCTTGCATCACAATTAACTATTTTTTGCAAGGCATTCATTGTGGAACAAACGTGATTTTCTCGGCGAGTTAAGCATTTTGAGCAATTTGCCGATTGGTTTCAGAACGGCTTTGCATTACAATTAACTATTTTTTGCAAGGCATTCATTGTGGAACAAAAGTGATTTTCAAGGGGATTTAAGCATTCTGAGCAATTTGCCGATTGGTTTCAGAACGGCTTGCATTGAAATTTACTATTTTTTGCCAGACATTCACTGTGGAACAAAAGTGATTTTCTCGGCGAGTTAAGCATTTTGAGTAATTTGCCGATTGATTTCAGAACGGCTTGCATCACAATTAACTATTTTTTGCCAGGCATTCATTGTGGAACAAAAGTGATTTTCTCGGCGAGTTAAGCATTTTGAGTAATTAGCCGATTGATTTCAGAACGGCTTGCATCACAATTAACTATTTTTTGCAAGGCATTCATTGTGGAACAAAAGTGATTTTCTCGGCGAGTTAAGCATTTTGAGTAATTTGCCGATTCGTTTCAGAACGGCTTGCAATACAATTAACTATTTTTTGCCAGTCTTTCATTGTGGAACCAAAGTGACTTTCTCGGCGAGTTCAGCATTTTCAGCAATTTGCCGATTGGTTTCAGAACGGCTTGCATCACAATTAACTATTTTTTGCCAGGCATTCATTGTGGAACAAAAGTGATTTTCTCGGCGAGTTAAGCATTTTGAGTAAGTTGCCGATTGGTTTCAGAACGGTTTGCATTGAAATTTACCATTTTTTGCCAGACATTCATTGTGGAACAAAAGTGATTTTCACGGGGAGTTAAGCATTTTGAGTAATTTGCCGATTGGTTTCAGAACGGCTTGCATCACAATTAACTATTTTTTGCCAGACATTCATTGTGGAACCACAGTGATTTTCACGGCGAGTTAAGCATTTTGAGTAATTTGCCGATTGGTTTCAGAACGGTTGCATCACAATTAACTATTTTTTGCCAGGCATTCATTGTGGAACAAACGTGATTTTCTCGGCGAGTTAAGCATTTTGAGCAATTTGCCGATTGGTTTCAGAACGGCTTGCATTACAATTAACTATTTTTTGCAAGGCATTCATTGTGGAACAAAAGTGATTTTCACGGGGAGTTAAGCATTTTGAGCAATTTGGCGATTGATTTCAGAACGGCTTGCATCACAATTAACTATTTTTTGCCAGGCATTCATTGTGGAACAAAAGTGATTTTCTCGGCGAGTTAAGCATTTTGAGTAATTAGCCGATTGATTTCGGAACGGCTTGCATCACAATTAACTATTTTTTGCAAGGCATTCATTGTGGAACAAACGTGATTTTCTCGGCGAGTTAAGCATTTTGAGCAATTTGCCGATTGGTTTCAGAACGGCTTGCATTACAATTAACTATTTTTTGCAAGGCATTCATTGTGGAACAAAAGTGATTTTCACGGGGAGTTAAGCATTTTGAGCAATTTGACGATTGGTTTCAGAACGGCTTGCATTGAAATTTACTATTTTTTGCCAGACATGCATTGTGGAACAAAAGTGATTTTCTCGGCGAGTTCAGCATTTTGAGCAATTTGGCGATTGATTTCAGAACGGCTTGCATCACAATTAACTATTTTTTGCCAGGCATTCGTTGTGGAACAAAAGTGATTTTCTCGGCGAGTTAAGCATTTTGAGTAATTTGCCGATTGGTTTCAGAACGGCTTGCATTGAAATTTACTATTTTTTGCCAGACATTCATTGTGGAACAAAAGTGATTTTCAAGGGGAGTTAAGCATTTTGAGCAATTTGCCGATTGGTTTCAGAACGGCTTGCATTGAAATTTACTATTTTTTGGAGACATTCATTGTGGAACAAAAGTGATTTTCTCGGCGAGTTAAGCATTTTGAGTAATTTGCCGATTGATTTCAGAACGGCTTGCATCACAATTAACTATTTTTTGCCAGACATTCATTGTGGCACAAAAGTCATTTTCACGGCGAGTTAAGCATTTTGAGCAATTTGCCGATTGGTTTCTGAACGGCTTGCATTGAAATTTACTATTTTTTGCCAGACATTCATTGTGGAACAAAAGTGATTTTCTCGGCGAGTTAAGCATTTTGAGCAAATTGCCGATTGGTTTCAGAACGGCTTGCATTGAAATTTACGCTTTTTTGCAAGACATTCATTGAGGGGAAAAAGGTGATTTTCTCGGCGAGTTAAGCATTTTGAGTAATTTACCGATTCATTTCAGAACGGCCTGCATCACAATTAACTATTTTTTGCCAGGCATTCATTGTGGAACAAATGTGATTTTCTCGGCGAGTTAAGCATTTTGAGTAATTTGCCGATTGGCTTCAGAACGGCTTGCATCACAATTAACTATTTTTTGCCAGACATTCATTGTGGAACAAAAGTGATTTTCTCGGCGTGTTAAGCATTTTGAATAATTTGCCGATTGGTTCCAGAACGGCTTGCAACACAGTTAACTATTTTTAGCCAGGCATTCATTGTGGAAGAAAAGTGATTTTTTCGGCGAGTTAAGCATTTTGAGTAATTTGCAGATTGCTTTCAGAACGGCTTGCATTGAAATTTACTATTTTTTCCCAGACATTCATTGTGGGAAAAAGGTGATTTTCTCGGCGAGTTAAGCAATTTGAGTAATTTGCCGATTGATTTCAGAACGGCTTGCATCACAATTAACTATTTTTTGCCAGGCATTCATTGTGGAACAAAAGTGATTTTCTCGGCGAGTTAAGCATTTTGAATAATTTGCCGATTGGTTTCAGAACGGCTTCCAACACAGTTAACTATTTTTTGCCAGGCATTCATTGTGCAACAAAAGTGATTTTCTCGGCGAGTTAAGCATTTTGAGTAATTTGCCGATTGCTTTCAGAACGGCTTGCATTGAAATTTACTATTTTTTGCCAGACATTCATTGTGGGAAAAAAGTAATGTTCTCGGCGAGTTAAGCATTTTGAGTAATTTGCCGATTGGTTTCAGAACGGCTTGCATTGAAATTTACTATTTTTTGCCAGACATTCATTGTGGAACAAAAGTGATTTTCTCGGCGAGTTAAGCATTTTGAATAATTTGCCGATTGGTTTCAGAACGGCTTGCAACACAGTTAACTATTTTTTCCCAGGCATTCATTGTGCAACAAAATTGATTTTCTCGGCGAGTTAAGCATTTTGAGTAATTTGCCGATTGCTTTCAGAACGGCTTGCATTGAAATTTACTATTTTTTGCCAGACATTGATTGTGGAACAAAAGTGATTTTCTCGGCGAGTTAAGCATTTTGAGCAATTTGGCGATTGATTTTAGAACGGCTTGCATCACAATTAACTATTTTTTGCCAGGCATTCATTGTGGAACAAAAGTGATTTTTTCGGCGAGTTAAGCATTTTTAGTAATTTGCCGATTGGTTTCAGAACGGCTTGCCAATGCGAGTTAAGCATTTTGAGCAATTTGCCGATTGGTTTCAGAACGGCTTGCATTGACATTTACTATTTTTTGCCAGACATTCATTGTGGAACAAAAGTGATTTTCTCGGCGAGTTAAGCATTTTGAGTAATTTGCCGATTGATTTCAGAACGGCTTGCATCACAATTAACTATTTTTTGCCAGGCATTCATTGTGGAACAAAATTGATTTTCTCGGCGAGTTAAGCATTTTGAGTAATTAGCCGATTGATTTCAGAACGGCTTGCATCACAATTAACTATTTTTTGCAAGGCATTCATTGTGGAACAAACGTGATTTTCTCGGCGAGTTAAGCATTTTGAGCAATTTGCCGATTGGTTTCAGAACGGCTTTGCATTACAATTAACTATTTTTTGCAAGGCATTCATTGTGGAACAAAAGTGATTTTCACGGGGAGTTAAGCATTTTGAGCAATTTGCCGATTGGTTTCAGAACGGCTTGCATTGAAATTTACTATTTTTTGCCAGCCATGCATTGTGGAACAAAAGTGATTTTCTCGGCGAGTTAAGCATTTTGATCAATTTGGCGATTGATTTCAGAACGGCTTGCATCACAATTGACTATTTTTTGCCAGGCATTCATTGTGGAACAAAAGTGATTTTCTCGGCGAGTTAAGCATTTTGAGTAATTTGCCGATTGGTTTCAGAACGGCTTGCATTGAAATTTACTATTTTTTGCCAGACATTCATTGTGGAACAAAAGTGATTTTCAAGGGGAGTTAAGCATTTTGAGCAATTTGCCGATTGGTTTCAGAACGGCTTGCATTGAAATTTACTATTTTTTGCCAGCCATTCATTGTGGAATAAAAGTGATTTTCTCGGCGAGTTAAGCATTTTGAGTAATTTGCCGATTGATTTCAGAACGGCTTGCATCACAATTAACTATTTTTTGCCAGGCATTCATTGTGGAACAAAAGTGATTTTCTCGGCGAGTTAAGCATTTTGAGTAATTAGCCGATTGATTTCAGAACGGCTTGCATCACAATTAACTATTTTTTGCAAGGCATTCATTGTGGAACAAAAGTGATTTTCTCGGCGAGTTAAGCATTTTGAGTAATTTGCCGATTCGTTTCAGAACGGCTTGCAATACAATTAACTATTTTTTGCCAGTCTTTCATTGTGGAACCAAAGTGACTTTCTCGGCGAGTTCAGCATTTTCAGCAATTTGCCGATTGGTTTCAGAACGGCTTGCATCACAATTAACTATTTTTTGCCAGGCATTCATTGTGGAACAAAAGTGATTTTTTCGGCGATTTATGCATTTTGAGTAATTTACAGATTGCTTTCAGAACGGCTTGCATTGAAATTTACTAATTTTTGCCAGACATTCATTGTGGGAAAAGGGTGATTTTCTCGGCGAGTTAAGCAATTTGAGTAATTTGCCGATTGATTTCAGAACGGCTTGCTTCACAATTAACTATTTTTTGCCAGGCATTCATTGTGGAACAAAAGTGATTTTCTCGGCGAGTTAAGCATTTTGAGTAATTTGCTGATTGGTTTCAGAACGGCTTGCATTGAAATTTACTATTTTTTGCCAGACATTCATTGTGGAACAAAAGTGATTTTCTCGGCGAGTTAAGCATTTAGAATAATTTGCCGATTGGTTTCAGAACGGCTTGCAACACAGTTAACTATTTTTTGCCAGGCATTCATTGTGGAACAAAAGTGATTTTCACGGGGAGTTAAGCATTTTGAGTAATTTGCCGATTGGTTTCAGAACGGCTTGCATCACAATTAACTATTTTTTGCCAGACATTCATTGTGGAACCAAAGTGATTTTCACGGGGAGTTAAGCATTTAGAGCAATTTGCCGATTGGTTTCAGAACGGCTTGCATTGAAATTTACTATTTTTTGGAGACATTCATTGTGGAACAAAAGTGATTTTCTCGGCGAGTTAAGCATTTTGAGTAATTTGCCGATTGATTTCAGAACGGCTTGCATCACAATTAACTATTTTTTGCCAGACATTCATTGTGGCACAAAAGTCATTTTCACGGCGAGTTAAGCATTTTGAGCAATTTGCCGATTGGTTTCTGAACGGCTTGCATTGAAATTTACTATTTTTTGCCAGACATTCATTGTGGAACAAAAGTGATTTTCTCGGCGAGTTAAGCATTTTGAGCAAATTGCCGATTGGTTTCAGAACGGCTTGCATTGAAATTTACGCTTTTTTGCAAGACATTCATTGAGGGGAAAAAGGTGATTTTCTCGGCGAGTTAAGCATTTTGAGTAATTTACCGATTCATTTCAGAACGGCCTGCATCACAATTAACTATTTTTTGCCAGGCATTCATTGTGGAACAAATGTGATTTTCTCGGCGAGTTAAGCATTTTGAGTAATTTGCCGATTGGCTTCAGAACGGCTTGCATCACAATTAACTATTTTTTGCCAGACATTCATTGTGGAACAAAAGTGATTTTCTCGGCGTGTTAAGCATTTTGAATAATTTGCCGATTGGTTCCAGAACGGCTTGCAACACAGTTAACTATTTTTAGCCAGGCATTCATTGTGGAAGAAAAGTGATTTTTTCGGCGAGTTAAGCATTTTGAGTAATTTGCAGATTGCTTTCAGAACGGCTTGCATTGAAATTTACTATTTTTTCCCAGACATTCATTGTGGGAAAAAGGTGATTTTCTCGGCGAGTTAAGCAATTTGAGTAATTTGCCGATTGATTTCAGAACGGCTTGCATCACAATTAACTATTTTTTGCCAGGCATTCATTGTGGAACAAAAGTGATTTTCTCGGCGAGTTAAGCATTTTGAATAATTTGCCGATTGGTTTCAGAACGGCTTCCAACACAGTTAACTATTTTTTGCCAGGCATTCATTGTGCAACAAAAGTGATTTTCTCGGCGAGTTAAGCATTTTGAGTAATTTGCCGATTGCTTTCAGAACGGCTTGCATTGAAATTTACTATTTTTTGCCAGACATTCATTGTGGGAAAAAAGTAATGTTCTCGGCGAGTTAAGCATTTTGAGTAATTTGCCGATTGGTTTCAGAACGGCTTGCATTGAAATTTACTATTTTTTGCCAGACATTCATTGTGGAACAAAAGTGATTTTCTCGGCGAGTTAAGCATTTTGAATAATTTGCCGATTGGTTTCAGAACGGCTTGCAACACAGTTAACTATTTTTTCCCAGGCATTCATTGTGCAACAAAATTGATTTTCTCGGCGAGTTAAGCATTTTGAGTAATTTGCCGATTGCTTTCAGAACGGCTTGCATTGAAATTTACTATTTTTTGCCAGACATTGATTGTGGAACAAAAGTGATTTTCTCGGCGAGTTAAGCATTTTGAGCAATTTGGCGATTGATTTTAGAACGGCTTGCATCACAATTAACTATTTTTTGCCAGGCATTCATTGTGGAACAAAAGTGATTTTTTCGGCGAGTTAAGCATTTTTAGTAATTTGCCGATTGGTTTCAGAACGGCTTGCCAATGCGAGTTAAGCATTTTGAGGAATTTGCCGATTGGTTTCAGAACGGCTTGCATTGACATTTACTATTTTTTGCCAGACATTCATTGTGGAACAAAAGTGATTTTCTCGGCGAGTTAAGCATTTTGAGTAATTTGCCGATTGATTTCAGAACGGCTTGCATCACAATTAACTATTTTTTGCCAGGCATTCATTGTGGAACAAAATTGATTTTCTCGGCGAGTTAAGCATTTTGAGTAATTAGCCGATTGATTTCAGAACGGCTTGCATCACAATTAACTATTTTTTGCAAGGCATTCATTGTGGAACAAACGTGATTTTCTCGGCGAGTTAAGCATTTTGAGCAATTTGCCGATTGGTTTCAGAACGGCTTTGCATTACAATTAACTATTTTTTGCAAGGCATTCATTGTGGAACAAAAGTGATTTTCACGGGGAGTTAAGCATTTTGAGCAATTTGCCGATTGGTTTCAGAACGGCTTGCATTGAAATTTACTATTTTTTGCCAGACATGCATTGTGGAACAAAAGTGATTTTCTCGGCGAGTTAAGCATTTTGATCAATTTGGCGATTGATTTCAGAACGGCTTGCATCACAATTGACTATTTTTTGCCAGGCATTCATTGTGGAACAAAAGTGATTTTCTCGGCGAGTTAAGCATTTTGAGTAATTTGCCGATTGGTTTCAGAACGGCTTGCATTGAAATTTACTATTTTTTGCCAGACATTCATTGTGGAACAAAAGTGATTTTCAAGGGGAGTTAAGCATTTTGAGCAATTTGCCGATTGGTTTCAGAACGGCTTGCATTGAAATTTACTATTTTTTGCCAGCCATTCATTGTGGAACAAAAGTGATTTTCTCGGCGAGTTAAGCATTTTGAGTAATTTGCCGATTGATTTCAGAACGGCTTGCATCACAATTAACTATTTTTTGCCAGGCATTCATTGTGGAACAAAAGTGATTTTCTCGGCGAGTTAAGCATTTTGAGTAATTAGCCGATTGATTTCAGAACGGCTTGCATCACAATTAACTATTTTTTGCAAGGCATTCATTGTGGAACAAAAGTGATTTTCTCGGCGAGTTAAGCATTTTGAGTAATTTGCCGATTCGTTTCAGAACGGCTTGCAATACAATTAACTATTTTTTGCCAGTCTTTCATTGTGGAACCAAAGTGACTTTCTCGGCGAGTTCAGCATTTTCAGCAATTTGCCGATTGGTTTCAGAACGGCTTGCATCACAATTAACTATTTTTTGCCAGGCATTCATTGTGGAACAAAAGTGATTTTTTCGGCGATTTATGCATTTTGAGTAATTTACAGATTGCTTTCAGAACGGCTTGCATTGAAATTTACTAATTTTTGCCAGACATTCATTGTGGGAAAAGGGTGATTTTCTCGGCGAGTTAAGCAATTTGAGTAATTTGCCGATTGATTTCAGAACGGCTTGCTTCACAATTAACTATTTTTTGCCAGGCATTCATTGTGGAACAAAAGTGATTTTCTCGGCGAGTTAAGCATTTTGAGTAATTTGCTGATTGGTTTCAGAACGGCTTGCATTGAAATTTACTATTTTTTGCCAGACATTCATTGTGGAACAAAAGTGATTTTCTCGGCGAGTTAAGCATTTAGAATAATTTGCCGATTGGTTTCAGAACGGCTTGCAACACAGTTAACTATTTTTTGCCAGGCATTCATTGTGGAACAAAAGTGATTTTCACGGGGAGTTAAGCATTTTGAGTAATTTGCCGATTGGTTTCAGAACGGCTTGCATCAGAATTAACTATTTTTTGCCAGACATTCATTGTGGAACCAAAGTGATTTTCACGGGGAGTTAAGCATTTAGAGCAATTTGCCGATTGGTTTCAGAACGGCTTGCATTGAAATTTACTATTTTTTGCCAGACATTCATTGTGGAACAAAAGTGATTTTCTCGGCGAGTTAAGCATTTTGAGCAATTTGCCGATTGGTTTCAGAACGGCTTGCATTACAATTAACTATTTTTTGCAAGGCATTCATTGTGGAACAAAAGTGATTTTCACGGAGAGTTAAGCATTTTGAGCAATTTGCCGATTGGTTTCAGAACGGCTTGCATTGAAATTTACTATTTTTTGCCAGACATTCATTGTGGAACAAAAGTGATTTTCTCGGCGAGTTAAGCATTTTGAGTAATTTGCCGATTGATTTCAGAACGGCTTGCATCACAATTAACTATTTTTTGCCAGGCATTCATTGTGGAACAAAAGTGATTTTCTCGGCGAGTTAAGCATTTTGAGTAATTTGCCGATTGATTTCAGATCGGCTTGCATCACAATTAACTACTTTTTGCAAGGCATTCATTGTGGAACAAAAGTGATTTTCTCGGCGAGTTAAGCATTTTGAGTAATTTGCCGATTCGTTTCAAAACGGCTTGCAATACAATTAACTATATTTTGCCAGACATGTGGAACCAAAGTGACTTTCTCGGCGAATTCAGCATTTTCAGCAATTTGCCGATTGGTTTCAGAACGGCTTGCATCACAATTAACTATTTTTTGCCAGGCATTCATTGTGGAACAAAAATGATTTTTTCGGCGAGTTAAGCATTTTGACTAATTTGCAGATTGCTTTCAGAACTGCTTGCATTGAAATTTACTATTTTTTGCCAGACATTCATTGTGGGAAAAAGGTGATTTTCTCGGCGAGTTAAGCAATTTGCGTAATTTGCCGATTGATTTCAGAACGGCTTGCATCACATTTAACTATTTTTTGCCAGGCATTCATTGTGGAACAAAAGTGATTTTCTCGGCGAGTTAAGCATTTTGAGTAATTTGCCGATTGGTTTCAGAACGGCTTGCATCACAATTAACTATTTTTTGCCAGACATTCATTGTGGGAAAAAGGTGATTTTCTCGGCGAGTTAAGCAATTTGAGTAATTAGCCGATTGATTTCAGAACGGCTTGCAATACAATTAACTATTTTTTCCCAGGCATTCATTGTGGAACAAAAGTGATTTTCTCGGCGAGTTAAGCATTTTGAGTAATTTGCCGATTGGTTTCAGAACGGCTTGCATTGAAATTTACTATTTTTTGCCAGACATTCATTGTGGAACAAAAGTGATTTTCTCGGCGAGTTAAGCATTTTGAGTAATTTGCCGATTGGTTTCAGAACGGCTTGCATCACAATTAACTGTTTTTTGTCAGGCATTCATTGTGGAACAAAAGTGATTTTCTCGGCGAGTTAAGCATTTTGAGTAATTTGCCGATTGGGTTCAGAACGTCTTGCATCAAAATGAACTATTTTTTGCCAGACATTCATTGTGGAACAAAAGCGATTTTCTCGGAGAGTTAAGCATTTTGAGCAATTTGCCGATTGGTGTCAGAACGGCTTGCATCACAAATCACTATTTTTTGCCAGGCATTCATTGTGGAACAAAAGTGATTTTCTCGGCGAGTTAAGCATTTTGAGTAATTTGCCGATTGGTTTCAGAACGGCTTGCATCACAATTAACTATTTTTTGCCAGGCATTCATTGTGGAACATAAGTGATTTTCTCGGCGAGTTAAGCATTTTGAGTAATTTGCCGATTGGATTCAGAACGACTTGCATCACAATTAACTATTTTTTGCCAGGCGTTCATTGTGGAAGACAAGTAATTTTCTCGGCCAGTTAAGCATTTTGAGTAATTTGCCGATTGGTTTCAGAACGTCATTCATCAAAATTAACTATATTTTGCCAGGCTTTCATTGTGGGAAAAAAGTAATTTTCTCGGCGAGTTAAGCATTTTGAGTAATTTGCCGATTGGTTTCAGCACGTCTTGCATCAAAATTAACTATTTTTTGCCAGGCATTCATTGTTGGAAAATAGTGATTTTCTCGGCGAGTTAAGCATTTTGAGTAATTTAACGACTTTAGATAAAATTTACTATTTTTTGCCAGACATTCATTGTGGAACAAAAGTGATTTTCACGGCGAGTTAAGCATTTTGAGCAATTTGCCGATTGGTTTCAGAGCGGCTTGCATTGAAATTTACTATTTTTTGCCAGGCATTCATTGTGGAACAAAAGTGATTTTCTTGGCGAGTTAAGCATTTTGAGCAATTTGCCGATTGGTTTCAGAACGGCTTGCATTGAAATTTACTATTTTTTGCCAGACATTCATTGTGGGAAAAAGGTGATTTTCTCGACGAGTTAAGCATTTTGTGTAATTTGCCGATTGATTTCAGAACGGCTTGCATCACAATTAACTATTTTTTGCCAGGCATTCATTGTCGAACAAAAGTGATTTTCTGGGCGAGTTAAGCATTTTGAGTAATTTGCCGATTGGATTCAGAACGACTTGCATCACAATTAACTATTTTTTGCCAGGCGTTCATTGTGGAAGACAAGTAATTTTCTCGGCCAGTTAAGCATTTTGAGTAATTTGCCGATTGGTTTCAGAACGTCATTCATCAAAATTAACTATATTTTGCCAGGCTTTCATTGTGGGAAAAAAGTAATTTTCTCGGCGAGTTAAGCATTTTGAGTAATTTGCCGATTGGTTTCAGCACGTCTTGCATCAAAATTAACTATTTTTTGCCAGGCATTCATTGTTGGAAAATAGTGATTTTCTCGGCGAGTTAAGCATTTTGAGTAATTTAACGACTTTAGATAAAATTTACTATTTTTTGCCAGACATTCATTGTGGAACAAATGTGATTTTCACGGCGAGTTAAGCATTTTGAGCAATTTGCCGATTGGTTTCAGAGCGGCTTGCATTGAAATTTACTATTTTTTGCCAGGCATTCATTGTGGAACAAAAGTGATTTTCTTGGCGAGTTAAGCATTTTGAGCAATTTGCCGATTGGTTTCAGAACGGCTTGCATTGAAATTTACTATTTTTTGCCAGACATTCATTGTGGGAAAAAGGTGATTTTCTCGACGAGTTAAGCATTTTGTGTAATTTGCCGATTGATTTCAGAACGGCTTGCATCACAATTAACTATTTTTTGCCAGGCATTCATTGTGGAACAAAAGTGATTTTCTTGGCGAGTTAAGCATTTTAAGCAATTTGCCGATTGGTTTCACAACGGCTTGCATTGAAATTTACTATTCTTTGCAAGACATTCATTGTGGGAAAAAGGTGATTTTCTCGACGACTTAAGCATTTTGAGTAATTTGCCGATTGATTTCAGAACGGCTTGCATCACAATTAACTATTTTTTGCCAGGCATTCATTGTGGAACAAAAGTGATTTTCTCGGCGAGTTAAGCATTTTGAGTAATTTGCCGATTGGGTTCAGAACGTCTTGCATCAAAATGAACTATTTTTTGCCTGACATTCATTGTGGAACAAAAGTAATTTTCTCGGAGAGTTAAGCATTTTGAGCAATTTGCCGATTCGTTTCAGAACGGCTTGCAATACAATTAACTATTTTTTGCCAGTCTTTCATTGTGGAACCAAAGTGACTTTCTCGGCGAGTTCAGCATTTTCAGCAATTTGCCGATTGGTTTCAGAACGGCTTGCATCACAATTAACTATTTTTTGCCAGGCATTCATTGTGGAACAAAAGTGATTTTTTCGGCGAGTTAAGCATTTTTAGTAATTTGCCGATTGGTTTCAGAACGGCTTGCCAATGCGAGTTAAGCATTTTGAGGAATTTGCCGATTGGTTTCAGAACGGCTTGCATTGACATTTACTATTTTTTGCCAGACATTCATTGTGGAACAAAAGTGATTTTCTCGGCGAGTTAAGCATTTTGAGTAATTTGCCGATTGATTTCAGAACGGCTTGCATCACAATTAACTATTTTTTGCCAGGCATTCATTGTGGAACAAAATTGATTTTCTCGGCGAGTTAAGCATTTTGAGTAATTAGCCGATTGATTTCAGAACGGCTTGCATCACAATTAACTATTTTTTGCAAGGCATTCATTGTGGAACAAACGTGATTTTCTCGGCGAGTTAAGCATTTTGAGCAATTTGCCGATTGGTTTCAGAACGGCTTTGCATTACAATTAACTATTTTTTGCAAGGCATTCATTGTGGAACAAAAGTGATTTTCACGGGGAGTTAAGCATTTTGAGCAATTTGCCGATTGGTTTCAGAACGGCTTGCATTGAAATTTACTATTTTTTGCCAGACATGCATTGTGGAACAAAAGTGATTTTCTCGGCGAGTTAAGCATTTTGATCAATTTGGCGATTGATTTCAGAACGGCTTGCATCACAATTGACTATTTTTTGCCAGGCATTCATTGTGGAACAAAAGTGATTTTCTCGGCGAGTTAAGCATTTTGAGTAATTTGCCGATTGGTTTCAGAACGGCTTGCATTGAAATTTACTATTTTTTGCCAGACATTCATTGTGGAACAAAAGTGATTTTCAAGGGGAGTTAAGCATTTTGAGCAATTTGCCGATTGGTTTCAGAACGGCTTGCATTGAAATTTACTATTTTTTGCCAGCCATTCATTGTGGAACAAAAGTGATTTTCTCGGCGAGTTAAGCATTTTGAGTAATTTGCCGATTGATTTCAGAACGGCTTGCATCACAATTAACTATTTTTTGCCAGGCATTCATTGTGGAACAAAAGTGATTTTCTCGGCGAGTTAAGCATTTTGAGTAATTAGCCGATTGATTTCAGAACGGCTTGCATCACAATTAACTATTTTTTGCAAGGCATTCATTGTGGAACAAAAGTGATTTTCTCGGCGAGTTAAGCATTTTGAGTAATTTGCCGATTCGTTTCAGAACGGCTTGCAATACAATTAACTATTTTTTGCCAGTCTTTCATTGTGGAACCAAAGTGACTTTCTCGGCGAGTTCAGCATTTTCAGCAATTTGCCGATTGGTTTCAGAACGGCTTGCATCACAATTAACTATTTTTTGCCAGGCATTCATTGTGGAACAAAAGTGATTTTTTCGGCGATTTATGCATTTTGAGTAATTTACAGATTGCTTTCAGAACGGCTTGCATTGAAATTTACTAATTTTTGCCAGACATTCATTGTGGGAAAAGGGTGATTTTCTCGGCGAGTTAAGCAATTTGAGTAATTTGCCGATTGATTTCAGAACGGCTTGCTTCACAATTAACTATTTTTTGCCAGGCATTCATTGTGGAACAAAAGTGATTTTCTCGGCGAGTTAAGCATTTTGAGTAATTTGCTGATTGGTTTCAGAACGGCTTGCATTGAAATTTACTATTTTTTGCCAGACATTCATTGTGGAACAAAAGTGATTTTCTCGGCGAGTTAAGCATTTAGAATAATTTGCCGATTGGTTTCAGAACGGCTTGCAACACAGTTAACTATTTTTTGCCAGGCATTCATTGTGGAACAAAAGTGATTTTCACGGGGAGTTAAGCATTTTGAGTAATTTGCCGATTGGTTTCAGAACGGCTTGCATCAGAATTAACTATTTTTTGCCAGACATTCATTGTGGAACCAAAGTGATTTTCACGGGGAGTTAAGCATTTAGAGCAATTTGCCGATTGGTTTCAGAACGGCTTGCATTGAAATTTACTATTTTTTGCCAGACATTCATTGTGGAACAAAAGTGATTTTCTCGGCGAGTTAAGCATTTTGAGCAATTTGCCGATTGGTTTCAGAACGGCTTGCATTACAATTAACTATTTTTTGCAAGGCATTCATTGTGGAACAAAAGTGATTTTCACGGAGAGTTAAGCATTTTGAGCAATTTGCCGATTGGTTTCAGAACGGCTTGCATTGAAATTTACTATTTTTTGCCAGACATTCATTGTGGAACAAAAGTGATTTTCTCGGTGAGTTAAGCATTTTGAGCAATTTGCCGATTGATTTCAGAACGGCTTGCATCACAATTAACTATTTTTTGCCAGGCATTCATTGTGGAACAAAAGTGATTTTCTCGGCGAGTTAAGCATTTTGAGTAATTTGCCGATTGGTTTCAGAACGGCTTGCATTGAAATTTACTATTTTTTGCCAGACATTCATTGTGGAACAAAAGTGATTTTCTCGGCGAGTTAAGCATTTTGAGTAATTTGCCGATTGATTTCAGAACGGCTTGCATCACAATTAACTATTTTTTGCCAGGCATTCATTGTGGAACAAAAGTGATTTTCTCGGCGAGTTAAGCATTTTGAGTAATTTGCCGATTGATTTCAGATCGGCTTGCATCACAATTAACTACTTTTTGCAAGGCATTCATTGTGGAACAAAAGTGATTTTCTCGGCGAGTTAAGCATTTTGAGTAATTTGCCGATTCGTTTCAAAACGGCTTGCAATACAATTAACTATATTTTGCCAGACATGTGGAACCAAAGTGACTTTCTCGGCGAATTCAGCATTTTCAGCAATTTGCCGATTGGTTTCAGAACGGCTTGCATCACAATTAACTATTTTTTGCCAGGCATTCATTGTGGAACAAAAATGATTTTTTCGGCGAGTTAAGCATTTTGACTAATTTGCAGATTGCTTTCAGAACTGCTTGCATTGAAATTTACTATTTTTTGCCAGACATTCATTGTGGGAAAAAGGTGATTTTCTCGGCGAGTTAAGCAATTTGCGTAATTTGCCGATTGATTTCAGAACGGCTTGCATCACATTTAACTATTTTTTGCCAGGCATTCATTGTGGAACAAAAGTGATTTTCTCGGCGAGTTAAGCATTTTGAGTAATTTGCCGATTGGTTTCAGAACGGCTTGCATCACAATTAACTATTTTTTGCCAGACATTCATTGTGGGAAAAAGGTGATTTTCTCGGCGAGTTAAGCAATTTGAGTAATTAGCCGATTGATTTCAGAACGGCTTGCAATACAATTAACTATTTTTTCCCAGGCATTCATTGTGGAACAAAAGTGATTTTCTCGGCGAGTTAAGCATTTTGAGTAATTTGCCGATTGGTTTCAGAACGGCTTGCATTGAAATTTACTATTTTTTGCCAGACATTCATTGTGGAACAAAAGTGATTTTCTCGGCGAGTTAAGCATTTTGAGTAATTTGCCGATTGGTTTCAGAACGGCTTGCATCACAATTAACTGTTTTTTGTCAGGCATTCATTGTGGAACAAAAGTGATTTTCTCGGCGAGTTAAGCATTTTGAGTAATTTGCCGATTGGGTTCAGAACGTCTTGCATCAAAATGAACTATTTTTTGCCAGACATTCATTGTGGAACAAAAGCGATTTTCTCGGAGAGTTAAGCATTTTGAGCAATTTGCCGATTGGTGTCAGAACGGCTTGCATCACAAATCACTATTTTTTGCCAGGCATTCATTGTGGAACAAAAGTGATTTTCTCGGCGAGTTAAGCATTTTGAGTAATTTGCCGATTGGTTTCAGAACGGCTTGCATCACAATTAACTATTTTTTGCCAGGCATTCATTGTGGAACATAAGTGATTTTCTCGGCGAGTTAAGCATTTTGAGTAATTTGCCGATTGGATCCAGAACGACTTGCATCACAATTAACTATTTTTTGCCAGGCGTTCATTGTGGAAGACAAGTAATTTTCTCGGCCAGTTAAGCATTTTGAGTAATTTGCCGATTGGTTTCAGAACGTCATTCATCAAAATTAACTATATTTTGCCAGGCTTTCATTGTGGGAAAAAAGTAATTTTCTCGGCGAGTTAAGCATTTTGAGTAATTTGCCGATTGGTTTCAGCACGTCTTGCATCAAAATTAACTATTTTTTGCCAGGCATTCATTGTTGGAAAATAGTGATTTTCTCGGCGAGTTAAGCATTTTGAGTAATTTAACGACTTTAGATAAAATTTACTATTTTTTGCCAGACATTCATTGTGGAACAAAAGTGATTTTCACGGCGAGTTAAGCATTTTGAGCAATTTGCCGATTGGTTTCAGAGCGGCTTGCATTGAAATTTACTATTTTTTGCCAGGCATTCATTGTGGAACAAAAGTGATTTTCTTGGCGAGTTAAGCATTTTGAGCAATTTGCCGATTGGTTTCAGAACGGCTTGCATTGAAATTTACTATTTTTTGCCAGACATTCATTGTGGGAAAAAGGTGATTTTCTCGACGAGTTAAGCATTTTGTGTAATTTGCCGATTGATTTCAGAACGGCTTGCATCACAATTAACTATTTTTTGCCAGGCATTCATTGTGGAACAAAAGTGATTTTCTTGGCGAGTTAAGCATTTTAAGCAATTTGCCGATTGGTTTCACAACGGCTTGCATTGAAATTTACTATTCTTTGCAAGACATTCATTGTGGGAAAAAGGTGATTTTCTCGACGACTTAAGCATTTTGAGTAATTTGCCGATTGATTTCAGAACGGCTTGCATCACAATTAACTATTTTTTGCCAGGCATTCATTGTGGAACAAAAGTGATTTTCTCGGCGAGTTAAGCATTTTGAGTAATTTGCGGAGTGGTTTCAGAAAGGCTTGCATTGAAATTTACTATTTTTTGCCAGACATTCATTGTGGAACAAAAGTGATTTTCTCGGCGAGTTAAGCATTTTGAGTAATTTGCCGATTCGATTCAGAACGGCTTGCAATACAATTAACTATTTTTTGCCAGACATTCATTGTGGAACCAAAGTGACTTTCTCGGCGAGTTAAGAATTTTGAGCAATTTGCCGATTGGTTTCAGAACGGCTTGCATCACAATTAACTATTTTTTGCCAGGCATTCATTGTGGAACAAAAGTGATTTTCTCGGCGAGTTAAGCAGTTTGAGTAATTTGCCGATTGGTTTCAGAACGGCTTGCATTGAAATTTTCTATTTTTTGCCAGACATTCATTGTGGAACAAAAGTGATTTTCTCGGCGAGTTAAGCATTTAGAATAATTTGCCGATTGGTTTCAGAACGGCTTGCAACACAGTTAACTATTTTTTGCCAGGCATTCATTGTGGAACAAAAGTGATTTTCACGGGGAGTTAAGCATTTTGAGTAATTTGCCGATTGGTTTCAGAACGGCTTGCATCACAATTAACTATTTTTTGCCAGACATTCATTGTGGAACCAAAGTGATTTTCACGGGGAGTTAAGCATTTAGAGCAATTTGCCGATTGGTTTCAGAACGGCTTGCATTGAAATTTACTATTTTTTGCCAGACATTCATTGTGGAACAAAAGTGATTTTCTCGGCGAGTTAAGCATTTTGAGCAATTTGCCGATTGATTTCAGAACGGCTTGCATCACAATTAACTATTTTTTGCCAGGCATTCATTGTGGAACAAAAGTGATTTTCTCGGCGAGTTAAGCATTTTGAGTAATTTGCCGGTTGGTTTCAGAACGGCTTGCATTGAAATTTACTATTTTCTGCCAGACATTCATTGTGGAACAAAAATGATTTTCTCGGCGAGTTAAGCATTTTGAGCAATTTGCCGATTGGTTTCAGAACGGCTTGCATTGAAATTTACTATTTTTTGACAGATATTCATTGTGGGAAAAAGGTGATTTTCTCGGCGAGTGAAGCATTTTCAGTAATTTGCCGATTGATTTCAGAACGGGTTGCATCACAATTAACTATTTTTTGCCAGGCGTTCATTGTGGAACAAAAGTGATTTTCTCGGCGAGTTAAGCATTTTGAGTAATTTACCGATTGGTTTCAGAACGGCTTGCATTAAAATTTACTATTTTTTGCCAGACATTCATTGTGGAACAAAAGTGATTTTCACGGAGAGTTAAGCATTTTGAGCAATTTGCCGATTGGTTTCAGAACGGCTTGCATTGAAATTTACTATTTTTTGCCAGACATTCATTGTGGAACAAAAGTGATTTTGTCGGCGAGTAAAGCATTTTGAGTAATTTGCCGATTGATTTCAGAACGGCTTGCATCACAATTAACTATTTTTTGCCAGGCATTCATTGTGGAACAAAAGTGATTTTCTCGGCGAGTTAAGCAGTTTGAGTAATTTGCCGATTGGTTTCAGAACGGCTTGCATTGAAATTTTCTATTTTTTGCCAGACATTCATTGTGGAACAAAAGTGATTTTCTCGGCGAGTTAAGCATTTAGAATAATTTGCCGATTGGTTTCAGAACGGCTTGCAACACAGTTAACTATTTTTTGCCAGGCATTCATTGTGGAACAAAAGTGATTTTCACGGGGAGTTAAGCATTTTGAGTAATTTGCCGATTGGTTTCAGAACGGCTTGCATCACAATTAACTATTTTTTGCCAGACATTCATTGTGGAACCAAAGTGATTTTCACGGGGAGTTAAGCATTTAGAGCAATTTGCCGATTGGTTTCAGAACGGCTTGCATTGAAATTTACTATTTTTTGCCAGACATTCATTGTGGAACAAAAGTGATTTTCTCGGCGAGTTAAGCATTTTGAGCATTTTGCCGATTGATTTCAGAACGGCTTGCATTGAAATTTACTATTTTCTGCCAGACATTCATTGTGGAACAAAAATGATTTTCTCGGCGAGTTAAGCATTTTGAGCAATTTGCCGATTGGTTTCAGAACGGCTTGCATTGAAATTTACTATTTTTTCACAGACATTCATTGTGGGAAAAAGGTGATTTTCTCGGCGAGTGAAGCATTTTCAGTAATTTGCCGATTGATTTCAGAACGGGTTGCATCACAATTAACTATTTTTTGCCTGGCGTTCATTGTGGAACAAAAGTGATTTTCTCGGCGAGTTAAGCATTTTGAGTAATTTACCGATTGGTTTCAGAACGGCTTGCATTAAAATTTACTATTTTTTGCCAGACATTCATTGTGGAACAAAAGTGATTTTCACGGAGAGTTAAGCATTTTGAGCAATTTGCCGATTGGTTTCAGAACGGCTTGCATTGAAATTTACTATTTTTTGCCAGACATTCATTGTGGAACAAAAGTGATTTTGTCGGCGAGTAAAGCATTTTGAGTAATTTGCCGATTGATTTCAGAACGGCTTGCATCACAATTAACTATTTTTTGCCAGGCATTCATTGTGGAACAAAAGTGATTTTCTCGGCGAGTTAAGCAGTTTGAGTAATTTGCCGATTGGTTTCAGAACGGCTTGCATTGAAATTTTCTATTTTTTGCCAGACATTCATTGTGGAACAAAAGTGATTTTCTCGGCGAGTTAAGCATTTAGAATAATTTGCCGATTGGTTTCAGAACGGCTTGCAACACAGTTAACTATTTTTTGCCAGGCATTCATTGTGGAACAAAAGTGATTTTCACGGGGAGTTAAGCATTTTGAGTAATTTGCCGATTGGTTTCAGAACGGCTTGCATCACAATTAACTATTTTTTGCCAGACATTCATTGTGGAACCAAAGTGATTTTCACGGGGAGTTAAGCATTTAGAGCAATTTGCCGATTGGTTTCAGAACGGCTTGCATTGAAATTTACTATTTTTTGCCAGACATTCATTGTGGAACAAAAGTGATTTTCTCGGCGAGTTAAGCATTTTGAGCATTTTGCCGATTGATTTCAGAACGGCTTGCATTGAAATTTACTATTTTCTGCCAGACATTCATTGTGGAACAAAAATGATTTTCTCGGCGAGTTAAGCATTTTGAGCAATTTGCCGATTGGTTTCAGAACGGCTTGCATTGAAATTTACTATTTTTTCACAGACATTCATTGTGGGAAAAAGGTGATTTTCTCGGCGAGTGAAGCATTTTCAGTAATTTGCCGATTGATTTCAGAACGGGTTGCATCACAATTAACTATTTTTTGCCTGGCGTTCATTGTGGAACAAAAGTGATTTTCTCGGCGAGTTAAGCATTTTGAGTAATTTACCGATTGGTTTCAGAACGGCTTGCATTAAAATTTACTATTTTTTGCCAGACATTCATTGTGGAACAAAAGTGATTTTCACGGCGAGTTAAGCATTTTGAGCAATTTGCCGATTGGTTTCAGAACGGCTTGCATTGAAATTTACTATTTTTTGCCAGACAGTCATTGTGGAACAAAAGTGATTTTGTCGGCGAGTAAAGCATTTTGACTAATTTGCCGAATGGGTTCAGAACGTCTTGCATCAAAATGAACTATTTTTTGCCTGACATTCATTGTGGAACAAAAGTGATTTTCTTGGCGAGTTAAGCATTTTGAGTAATTTGCAGATTGCTTTCAGAACGGCTTGCATTGAAATTTACTAATTTTTGCCAGACATTCATTGTGGGAAAAGGGTGATTTTCTCGGCGAGTTAAGCAATTTGAGTAATTTGCCGATTGATTTCAGAACGGCTTGCATCACTATTAACTATTTTTTGCCAGGCATTCATTGTGGAACAAAAGTCATTTTCTCTGCGAGTTAAGCATTTTGAGTAATTTGCTGATTGGTTTCAGAACGGCTTGCATTGAAATTTACTATTTTTTGCCAGACATTCATTGTGGAACAAAAGTGATTTTCTCGGCGAGTTAAGCATTTTGAGTAATTTGCCGATTCGATTCAGAACGGCTTGCAATACAATTAACTATTTTTTGCCAGACATTCATTGTGGAACCAAAGTGACTTTCTCTGCGAGTTAAGAATTTTGAGCAATTTGCCGATTGGTTTCAGAACGGCTTGCATCACAATTAACTATTTTTTGCCAGGCATTCATTGTGGAACAAAAGTGATTTTCTCGGCGAGTAAAGCAGTTTGAGTAATTTGCCGATTGGTTTCAGAACGGCTTGCATTGAAATTTTCTATTTTTTGCCAGACATTCATTGTGGAACAAAAGTGATTTTCTCGGCGAGTTAAGCATTTAGAATAATTTGCCGATTGGTTTCAGAACGGCTTGCAACACAGTTAACTATTTTTTGCCAGGCATTCATTGTGGAACAAAAGTGATTTTCACGGGGAGTTAAGCATTTTGAGTAATTTGCCGATTGGTTTCAGAACGGCTTGCATCACAATTAACTATTTTTTGCCAGACATTCATTGTGGAACCAAAGTGATTTTCACGGGGAGTTAAGCATTTAGAGCAATTTGCCGATTGGTTTCAGAACGGCTTGCATTGAAATTTACTATTTTTTGCCAGACATTCATTGTGGAACAAAAGTGATTTTCTCGGCGAGTAAAGCATTTTGAGCAATTTGCCGATTGATTTCAGAACGGCTTGCATCACAATTAACTATTTTTTGCCAGGAATTCATTGTGGAACAAAAGTGATTTTCTCGGCGAGTTAAGCATTTTGAGTAATTTGCCGATTGGTTTCAGAACAGCTTGCATTGAAATTTACTATTTTTTGCCAGACATTCATTGTGGAACAAAAGTGATTTTCTCGGCGAGTTAAGCATTTTGAGTAATTTGCCGATTGATTTCAGAACGGCTTGCATCACAATTAACTATTTTTTGCCAGGCATTCATTGTGGAACAAAAGTGATTTTCTCGGCGAGTTAAGCATTTTGAGTAATTTGCCGATTGATTTCAGAACGGCTTGCATCACAATTAACTACTTTTTGCAAGGCATTCATTGTGGAACAAAAGTAATTTTCTCGGCGAGTTAAGCATTTTGAGTAATTTGCCGATTCGTTTCAAAACGGCTTGCAATACAATTAACTATATTTTGCCAGACATGTGGAACCAAAGTGACTTTCTCGGCGAGTTCAGCATTTTCAGCAATTTGTCGATTGGTTTCAGAACGGCTTGCATCACAATTAACTATTTTTTGCCAGGCATTGATTGTGGAACAAAAGTGATTTTTTCGGCGAGTTAAGCATTTTGAGTCATTTGCAGATTGCTTTCAGAACGGCTTGCATTGAAATTTACTATTTTTTGCCAGACATTCATTGTGGGAAAAAGGTGATTTTCTCGGCGAGTTAAGCAATTTGCGTAATTTGCCGATTGATTTCAGAACGGCTTGCATCACATTTAACTATTTTTTGCCAGGCATTCATTGTGGAACAAAAGTGATTTTCTCGGCGAGTTAAGCATTTTGAGTAATTTGCCGATTGGTTTCAGAACGGCTTGCATTGAAGTTTACTATTTTTTGCCAGACATTCATTGTGGGAAAAAGGTGATTTTCTCGGCGAGTTAAGCAATTTGAGTAATTTGCCGATTGATTTCAGAACGGCTTGCAATACAATTAACTATTTTTTGCCAGGCATTCATTGTGGAACAAAAGTGATTTTCTCGGCGAGTTAAGCATTTTGAGTAATTTGCCGATTGGTTTCAGAACGGCTTGCATTGAAATTTACTATTTTTTGCCAGACATTCATTGTGGAACAAAAGTGATTTTCTCGGCGAGTTAAGCATTTTGAGTAATTTGCCGATTGGTTTCAGAACGGCTTGCATCACAATTAACTGTTTTTTGTCAGGCATTCATTGTGGAACAAAAGTGATTTTCTCGGCGAGTTAAGCATTTTGAGTAATTTGCCGATTGGGTTCAGAACGTCTTGCATCAAAATGAACTATTTTTTGCCAGACATTCATTGTGGAACAAAAGCGATTTTCTCGGAGAGTTAAGCATTTTGAGCAATTTGCCGATTGGTGTCAGAACGGCGTGCATCACAATTAACTATTTTTTGCCAGGCATTCCTTGTGGAACAAAAGTGATTTTCTCGGCGATTTAAGCATTTTGAGTAATTTGCTGATTGGTTTCAGAACGGCTTGCATTGAAATTTACTATTTTTTGCCTGACATTCATTGTGGAACAAAAGTAATTTTCTCGGAGAGTTAAGCATTTTGAGCAATTTGCCGATTGGTTTCAGAACGGCTTGCATTGAAATTTACCATTTTCTGCCAGACATTCATTGTGGAACAAAAATGATTTTCTCGGCGAGTTAAGCATTTTGAGCAATTTGCCGATTGGTTTCAGAACGGCTTGCATTGAAATTTACTATTTTTTGACAGACATTCATTGTGGGAAAAAGGTGATTTTCTCGGCGAGTTAAGCATTTTGAGTAATTTGCCGATTGATTTCAGAACGGGTTGCATCACAATTAACTATTTTTTGCCAGAAATTCATTGTGGAACAAAAGTGATTTTCTTGGCGAGTTAAGCATTTTGAGTAATTTGCCGATTCGTTTCAGAACGGCTTGCAATACAATTAACTATTTTTTGCCAGTCTTTCATTGTGGAACCAAAGTGACTTTCTCGGCGAGTTCAGCATTTTCAGCAATTTGCCGATTGGTTTCAGAACGGCTTGCATCACAATTAACTATTTTTTGCCAGGCATTCATTGTGGAACAAAAGTGATTTTTTCGGCGAGTTATGTATTTTGAGTAATTTGCAGATTGCTTTCAGAACGGCTTGCATTGAAATTTACTAATTTTTGCCAGACATTCATTGTGGGAAAAGGGTGATTTTCTCGGCGAGTTAAGCAATTTGAGTAATTTGCCGATTGATTTCAGAACGGCTTGCATCACAATTAACTATTTTTTGCCAGGCATTCATTGTGGAACAAAAGTGATTTTTTCGGCGAGTTAAGCATTTTGAGTAATTTGCTGATTGGTTTCAGAACGGCTTGCATTGAAATTTACTATTTTTTGCCAGACATTCATTGTGGAACAGAAGTGATTTTCTCGGCGAGTTAAGCATTTTGAGTAATTTGCCGATTCGATTCAGAACGGCTTGCATCACAATTAACTATTTTTTGCCAGGCATTCATTGTGGAACAAAAGTGATTTTCTCGGCGAGTTAAGCAGTTTGAGTAATTTGACGATTGGTTTCAGAACGGCTTGCATTGAAATTTTCTATTTTTTGCCAGACATTCATTGTGGAACAAAAGTGATTTTCTCGGCGAGTTAAGCATTTAGAATAATTTGCCGATTGGTTTCAGAACGGCTTGCAATACAGTTAACTATTTTTTGCCAGGCATTCATTGTGGAACAAAAGTGATTTTCACGGGGAGTTAAGCATTTTGAGTAATTTGCCGATTGGTTTCAGAACGGCTTGCATCACAATTAACTATTTTTTGCCAGACATTCATTGTGGAACCAAAGTGATTTTCACGGGGAGTTAAGCATTTAGAGCAATTTGCCGATTGGTTTCAGAACGGCTTGCATTGAAATTTACTATTTTTTGCCAGACATTCATTGTGGAACAAAAGTGATTTTCTCGGCGAGTTAAGCATTTTGAGCAATTTGCCGATTGATTTCAGAACGGCTTGCATCACAATTAACTATTTTTTGCCAGGCATTCATTGTGGAACAAAAGTGATTTTCTCGGCGAGTTAAGCATTTTGAGTAATTTGCCGATTGGTTTCAGAACGGCTTGCATTGAAATTTACTATTTTTTGCCAGACATTCATTGTGGAACAAAAGTGATTTTCTCGGCGAGTTAAGCATTTTGAGTAATTTGCCGATTGATTTCAGAACGGCTTGCATCACAATTAACTATTTTTTGCCAGGCATTCATTGTGGAACAAAAGTGATTTTCTCGGCGAGTTAAGCATTTTGAGTAATTTGCCGATTGATTTCAGAACGGCTTGCATCACGATTAACTACTTTTTGCAAGGCATTCATTGTGGAACAAAAGTGATTTTCTCGGCGAGTTAAGCATTTTGAGTAATTTGCCGATTCGTTTCAAAACGGCTTGCAATACAATTAACTATATTTTGCCAGACATGTGGAACCAAAGTGACTTTCTCGGCGAGTTCAGCATTTTCAGCAATTTGCCGATTGGTTTCAGAACGGCTTGCATTGAAGTTTACTATTTTTTGCCAGACATTCATTGTGGGAAAAAGGTGATTTTCTCGGCGAGTTAAGCAATTTTTGTAATTTGCCGATTGATTTCAGAACGGCTTGCAATACAATTAACTATTTTTTCCCAGGCATTCATTGTGGAACAAAAGTGATTTTCTCGGCGAGTTAAGCATTTTGAGTAATTTGCCGATTGGTTTCAGAACGGCTTGCATTGAAGTTTACTATTTTTTGCCAGACATTCATTGTGGGAAAAAGGTGATTTTCTCGGCGAGTTAAGCAATTTGAGTAATTTGCCGATTGATTTCAGAACGGCTTGCAATACAATTAACTATATTTTCCCAGGCATTCATTGTGGAACAAAGGTGATTTTCTCGGCGAGTTAAGCATTTTGAGTAATTTGCCGATTGGTTTCAGAACGGCTTGCATTGAAATTTACTATTTTTTGCCAGACATTCATTGTGGAACAAAAGTGATTTTCTCGGCGAGTTAAGCATTTTGAGTAATTTGCCGATTGGTTTCAGAACGGCTTGCATCACGATTAACTGTTTTTTGTCAGGCATTCATTGTGGAACAAAAGTGATTTTCTCGGCGAGTTAAGCATTTTGAGTAATTTGCCGATTGGGTTCAGAACGTCTTGCATCAAAATGAACTATTTTTTGCCAGACATTCATTGTGGAACAAAAGCGATTTTCTCGGAGAGTTAAGCATTTTGAGCAATTTGCCGATTTGTGTCAGAACGGCTTGCATCACAATTAACTATTTTTTGCCAGGCATTCATTGTGGAACAAAAGTGATTTTCTCGGCGAGTTAAGCATTTTGAGTAATTTGCTGATTGGTTTCAGAACGGCTTGCATTGAAATTTACTATTTTTTGCCAGACATTCATTGTGGAACAAAAGTGATTTTCTCGGCGAGTTAAGCATTTTGAGTAATTTGCCGATTCGATTCAGAACGGCTTGCAATACAATTAACTATTTTTTGCCAGACATTCATTCTGCAACCAAAGTGACTTTCTCGGCGAGTTAAGAATTTTGAGCAATTTGCCGATTGGTTTCAGAACGGCTTGCATCACAATTAACTATTTTTTGCCAGGCATTCATTGTGGAACCAAAGTGATTTTCACGGGGAGTTAAGCATTTAGAGCAATTTGCCGATTGGTTTCAGAACAGCTTGCATTGAAATTTACTATTTTTTGCCAGACATTCATTGTGGAACAAAAGTGATTTTCTCGGCGAGTTAAGCATTTTGAGCAATTTGCCGATTGGTTTCAGAACGGCTTGCATTACAATTAACTATTTTTTGCAAGGCATTCATTGTGGAACAAAAGTGATTTTCACGGCGAGTTAAGCATTTTGAGCAATTTGCCGATTGGTTTCAGAACGGCTTGCATTGAAATTTACTATTTTTTGCCAGACATTCATTGTGGAACAAAAGTGATTTTCTCGTCGAGTTAAGCATTTTGAGCAATTTGCCGATTGGTTTCAGAACGGCTTGCAATACAGTTAACTATTTTTTGCCAGGCATTCATTGTGGAACAAAAGTGATTTTCACGGGGAGTTAAGCATTTTGAGTAATTTGCCGATTGGTTTCAGAACGGCTTGCATCACAATTAACTATTTTTTGCCAGACATTCATTGTGGAACCAAAGTGATTTTCACGGGGAGTTAAGCATTTAGAGCAATTTGCCGATTGGTTTCAGAACGGCTTGCATTGAAATTTACTATTTTTTGCCAGACATTCATTGTGGAACAAAAGTGATTTTCTCGGCGAGTTAAGCATTTTGAGCAATTTGCCGATTGATTTCAGAACGGCTTGCATCACAATTAACTATTTTTTGCCAGGCATTCATTGTGGAACAAAAGTGATTTTCTCGGCGAGTTAAGCATTTTGAGTAATTTGCCGATTGGTTTCAGAACGGCTTGCATTGAAATTTACTATTTTTTGCCAGACATTCATTGTGGAACAAAAGTGATTTTCTCGGCGAGTTAAGCATTTTGAGTAATTTGCCGATTGATTTCAGAACGGCTTGCATCACAATTAACTATTTTTTGCCAGGCATTCATTGTGGAACAAAAGTGATTTTCTCGGCGAGTTAAGCATTTTGAGTAATTTGCCGATTGATTTCAGAACGGCTTGCATCACGATTAACTACTTCTTGCAAGGCATTCATTGTGGAACAAAAGTGATTTTCTCGGCGAGTTAAGCATTTTGAGTAATTTGCCGATTCGTTTCAAAACGGCTTGCAATACAATTAACTATATTTTGCCAGACATGTGGAACCAAAGTGACTTTCTCGGCGAGTTCAGCATTTTCAGCAATTTGCCGATTGGTTTCAGAACGGCTTGCATTGAAGTTTACTATTTTTTGCCAGACATTCATTGTGGGAAAAAGGTGATTTTCTCGGCGAGTTAAGCAATTTTTGTAATTTGCCGATTGATTTCAGAACGGCTTGCAATACAATTAACTATTTTTTCCCAGGCATTCATTGTGGAACAAAAGTGATTTTCTCGGCGAGTTAAGCATTTTGAGTAATTTGCCGATTGGTTTCAGAACGGCTTGCATTGAAGTTTACTATTTTTTGCCAGACATTCATTGTGGGAAAAAGGTGATTTTCTCGGCGAGTTAAGCAATTTGAGTAATTTGCCGATTGATTTCAGAACGGCTTGCAATACAATTAACTATATTTTCCCAGGCATTCATTGTGGAACAAAGGTGATTTTCTCGGCGAGTTAAGCATTTTGAGTAATTTGCCGATTGGTTTCAGAACGGCTTGCATTGAAATTTACTATTTTTTGCCAGACATTCATTGTGGAACAAAAGTGATTTTCTCGGCGAGTTAAGCATTTTGAGTAATTTGCCGATTGGTTTCAGAACGGCTTGCATCACGATTAACTGTTTTTTGTCAGGCATTCATTGTGGAACAAAAGTGATTTTCTCGGCGAGTTAAGCATTTTGAGTAATTTGCCGATTGGGTTCAGAACGTCTTGCATCAAAATGAACTATTTTTTGCCAGACATTCATTGTGGAACAAAAGCGATTTTCTCGGAGAGTTAAGCATTTTGAGCAATTTGCCGATTTGTGTCAGAACGGCTTGCATCACAATTAACTATTTTTTGCCAGGCATTCATTGTGGAACAAAAGTGATTTTCTCGGCGAGTTAAGCATTTTGAGTAATTTGCTGATTGGTTTCAGAACGGCTTGCATTGAAATTTACTATTTTTTGCCAGACATTCATTGTGGAACAAAAGTGATTTTCTCGGCGAGTTAAGCATTTTGAGTAATTTGCCGATTCGATTCAGAACGGCTTGCAATACAATTAACTATTTTTTGCCAGACATTCATTCTGCAACCAAAGTGACTTTCTCGGCGAGTTAAGAATTTTGAGCAATTTGCCGATTGGTTTCAGAACGGCTTGCATCACAATTAACTATTTTTTGCCAGGCATTCATTGTGGAACCAAAGTGATTTTCACGGGGAGTTAAGCATTTAGAGCAATTTGCCGATTGGTTTCAGAACAGCTTGCATTGAAATTTACTATTTTTTGCCAGACATTCATTGTGGAACAAAAGTGATTTTCTCGGCGAGTTAAGCATTTTGAGCAATTTGCCGATTGGTTTCAGAACGGCTTGCATTACAATTAACTATTTTTTGCAAGGCATTCATTGTGGAACAAAAGTGATTTTCACGGCGAGTTAAGCATTTTGAGCAATTTGCCGATTGGTTTCAGAACGGCTTGCATTGAAATTTACTATTTTTTGCCAGACATTCATTGTGGAACAAAAGTGATTTTCTCGTCGAGTTAAGCATTTTGAGCAATTTGCCGATTGATTTCAGAACGGCTTGCATCACAATTAACTATTTTTTGCCAGGCATTCATTGTGGAACAAAAGTGATTTTCTCGGCGAGTTAAGCATTTTGAGTAATTTGCCGATTGGTTTCAGAACGGCTTGCATTGAAATTTACTATTTTTTGCCAGACATTCATTGTGGAACAAAAGTGATTTTCTCGGCGAGTTAAGCATTTTGAGTAATTTGCCGATTGATTTCAGAACGGCTTGCATCACAATTAACTCTTTTTTGCCAGGCATTCACTGTGGAACAAAAGTGATTTTCTCGGCGAGTTAAGCATTTTGAGTAATTTGCCGATTGATTTCAGAACGGCTTGCATCACAATTAACTACTTTTTGCAAGGCATTCATTGTGGAACAAAAGTGATTTTCTCGGCGAGTTAAGCATTTTGAGTAATTGGCCGATTCATTTCAAAACGGCTTGCAATACAATTAACTATATTTTGCCAGACGTGTGGAACCAAAGTGACTTTCTCGGCGAGTTCAGCATTTTCAGCAATTTGCCGATTGGTTTCAGAACGGCTTGCATTGAAATTTACTATTTTTTGCCAGACATTCATTGTGGGAAAAAGGTGATTTCCTCGCCGAGTTAAGCAATTTGCGTAATTTGCCGATTGATTTCAGAACGGCTTGCATCACATTTAACTATTTTTTGCCAGGCATTTATTGTGGAACAAAAGTGATTTTCTCGGCGAGTTAAGCATTTTGAGTAATTTGCCGATTGGTTTCAGAACGGCTTGCATTGAAGTTTACTATTTTTTGCCAGACATTCATTGTGGGAAAAAGGTGATTTTCTCGGCGAGTTAAGCATTTTGAGTAATTTGCCGATTGATTTCAGAACGGCTTGCATCACAATTAACTACTTTTTGCAAGGCATTCATTGTGGAACAAAAGTGATTTTCTCGGCGAGTTAAGCAATTTGAGTAATTGGCCGATTCATTTCAAAACGGCTTGCAATACAATTAACTATATTTTGCCAGACGTGTGGAACCAAAGTGACTTTCTCGGCGAGTTCAGCATTTTCAGCAATTTGCCGATTGGTTTCAGAACGGCTTGCATTGAAATTTACTATTTTTTGCCAGACATTCATTGTGGGAAAAAGGTGATTTCCTCGCCGAGTTAAGCAATTTGCGTAATTTGCCGATTGATTTCAGAACGGCTTGCATCACATTTAACTATTTTTTGCCAGGCATTCATTGTGGAACAAAAGTGATTTTCTCGGCGAGTTAAGCATTTTGAGTAATTTGCCGATTGGTTTCAGAACGGCTTGCATTGAAGTTTACTATTTTTTGCCAGACATTCATTGTGGGAAAAAGGTGATTTTCTCGGCGAGTTAAGCAATTTGAGTAATTTGCCGATTGATTTTAGAACGGCTTGCAATACAATTAACTATTTTTTGCCAGGCATTCATTGTGGAACAAAAGTGATTTTCTCGGCGAGTTAAGCATTTTGAGTAATTTGCCGATTGGTTTCAGAACGGCTTGCATTGAAATTTACTATTTTTTGCCAGACATTCATTGTGGAACAAAAGTGATTTTCTCGGCGAGTTAAGCATTTTGAGTAATTTGCCGATTGGTTTCAGAACGGCTTGCATCACAATTAACTGTTTTTTGTCAGGCATTCATTGTGGAACAAAAGTGATTTTCTCGGCGAGTTAAGCATTTTGAGTAACTTGCCGATTGGGTTCAGAACGTCTTGCATCAAAATGAGCTATTTTTTGCCAGACATTCATTGTGGAACAAAAGCGATTTTCTCGGAGAGTTAAGCATTTTGAGCAATTTGCCGATTGGTGTCAGAACGGCTTGCATCACAATTAACTATTTTTTGCCAGGCATTCATTGTGGAACAAAAGTGATTTTCTCGGCGAGTTAAGCATTTTGAGTAATTTGCCGATTGGATTCAGAACGGCTTGCATCACAATTAACTATTTTTTGCCAGGCGTTCATTGTGGAAGACAAAGTAATTTTCTCGGCCAGTTAAGCATTTTGAGTAATTTGCCGATTGGTTTCAGAACGTCATTCATCAAAATTAACTATATTTTGCCAGGCTTTCATTGTTCGAAAATAGTGATTTTCTCGGCGAGTTAAGCATTTTGAGTAATTTAACGACTTTAGATAAAATTTACTATTTTTTGCCAGACATTCATTGTGGAACAAAAGTGATTTTCTCGGCGAGTTAAGCATTTTGAGTAATTTGCCGATTGGTTTCAGAACGGCTTGCATCACAATTAACTATTTTTTGCCAGACATTCATTGTGGAACCAAAGTGATTTTCACGGGGAGTTAAGCATTTAGAGCAATTTGCCGATTGGTTTCAGAACAGCTTGCATTGAAATTTACTATTTTTTGCCTGACATTCATTGTGGAACAAAAGTGATTTTCTCGGCGAGTTAAGCATTTTGAGCAATTTGCCGATTGGTTTCAGAACGGCTTGCATTACAATTAACTATTTTTTGCAAGGCATTCATTGTGGAACAAAAGTGATTTTCACGGCGAGTTAAGCATTTTGAGCAATTTGCCGATTGGTTTCAGAACGGCTTGCATTACAATTAACTATTTTTTGCAAGGCATTCATTGTGGAACAAAAGTGATTTTCACGGAGAGTTAAGCATTTTGAGCAATTTGCCGATTGGTTTCAGAACGGCTTGCATTGAAATTTACTATTTTTTGCCAGACATTCATTGTGGAACAAAAGTGATTTTCTCGGCGAGTTAAGCATTTTGAGCAATTTGCCGATTGATTTCAGAACGGCTTGCATCACAATTAACTATTTTTTGCCAGGCATTCATTGTGGAACAAAAGTGATTTTCTCGGCGAGTTAAGCATTTTGAGTAATTTGCCGATTGGTTTCAGAACGGCTTGCATTGAAATTTACTATTTTTTGCCAGACATTCATTGTGGAACAAAAGTGATTTTCTCGGCGAGTTAAGCATTTTGGGTAATTTGCCGATTGATTTCAGAACGGCTTGCATCACAATTAACTATTTTTTGCCAGGCATTCATTGTGGAACAAAAGTGATTTTCTCGGCGAGTTAAGCATTTTGAGTAATTTGCCGATTGATTTCAGAACGGCTTGCATCACAATTAACTACTTTTTGCAAGGCATTCATTGTGGAACAAAAGTGATTTTCTCGGCGAGTTAAGCATTTTGAGTAATTTGCCGATTCGTTTCAAAACGGCTTGCAATACAATTAACTATATTTTGCCAGACATGTGGAACCAAAGTGACTTTCTCGGCGAATTCAGCATTTTCAGCAATTTGCCGATTGGTTTCAGAACGGCTTGCATCACAATTAACTATTTTTTGCCAGGCATTCATTGTGGAACAAAAGTGATTTTTTCGGCGAGTTAAGCATTTTGACTAATTTGCAGATTGCTTTCAGAACTGCTTACATTGAAATTTACTATTTTTTGCCAGACATTCATTGTGGGAAAAAGGTGATTTTCTCGGCGAGTTAAGCAATTTGCGTAATTTGCCGATTGATTTCAGAACGGCTTGCATCACATTTAACTATTTTTTGCCAGGCATTCATTGTGGAACAAAAGTGATTTTCTCGGCGAGTTAAGCATTTTGAGTAATTTGCCGATTGGTTTCAGAACGGCTTGCATCACAATTAACTATTTTTTGCCAGACATTCATTGTGGGAAAAAGGTGATTTTCTCGGCGAGTTAAGCAATTTGAGTAATTTGCCGATTGATTTCAGAACGGCTTGCAATACAATTAACTATTTTTTCCCAGGCATTCATTGTGGAACAAAAGTGATTTTCTCGGCGAGTTAAGCATTTTGAGTAATTTGCCGATTGGTTTCAGAACGGCTTGCATTGAAATTTACTATTTTTTGCCAGACATTCATTGTGGAACAAAAGTGATTTTCTCGGCGAGTTAAGCATTTTGAGTAATTTGCCGATTGGTTTCAGAACGGCTTGCATCACAATTAACTGTTTTTTGTCAGGCATTCATTGTGGAACAAAAGTGATTTTCTCGGCGAGTTAAGCATTTTGAGTAATTTGCCGATTGGGTTCAGAACGTCTTGCATCAAAATGAACTATTTTTTGCCAGGCATTCATTGTGGAACAAAAGCGATTTTCTCGGAGAGTTAAGCATTTTGAGCAATTTGCCGATTGGTGTCAGAACGGCTTGCATCACAAATCACTATTTTTTGCCAGGCATTCATTGTGGAACAAAAGTGATTTTCTCGGCGAGTTAAGCATTTTGAGTAATTTGCCGATTGGTTTCAGAACGGCTTGCATCACAATTAACTATTTTTTGCCAGGCATTCATTGTGGAACATAAGTGATTTTCTCGGCGAGTTAAGCATTTTGAGTAATTTGCCGATTGGATTCAGAACGACTTGCATCACAATTAACTATTTTTTGCCAGGCGTTCATTGTGGAAGACAAGTAATTTTCTCGGCCAGTTAAGCATTTTGAGTAATTTGCCGATTGGTTTCAGAACGTCATTCATCAAAATTAACTATATTTTGCCAGGCTTTCATTGTGGGAAAAAAGTAATTTTCTCGGCGAGTTAAGCATTTTGAGTAATTTGCCGATTGGTTTCAGCACGTCTTGCATCAAAATTAACTATTTTTTGCCAGGCATTCATTGTTGGAAAATAGTGATTTTCTCGGCGAGTTAAGCATTTTGAGTAATTTAACGACTTTAGATAAAATTTACTATTTTTTGCCAGACATTCATTGTGGAACAAAAGTGATTTTCACGGCGAGTTAAGCATTTTGAGCAATTTGCCGATTGGTTTCAGAGCGGCTTGCATTGAAATTTACTATTTTTTGCCAGGCATTCATTGTGGAACAAAAGTGATTTTCTTGGCGAGTTAAGCATTTTGAGCAATTTGCCGATTGGTTTCAGAACGGCTTGCATTGAAATTTACTATTTTTTGCCAGACATTCATTGTGGGAAAAAGGTGATTTTCTCGACGAGTTAAGCATTTTGTGTAATTTGCCGATTGATTTCAGAACGGCTTGCATCACAATTAACTATTTTTTGCCAGGCATTCATTGTCGAACAAAAGTGATTTTCTGGGCGAGTTAAGCATTTTGAGTAATTTGCCGATTGGATTCAGAACGACTTGCATCACAATTAACTATTTTTTGCCAGGCGTTCATTGTGGAAGACAAGTAATTTTCTCGGCCAGTTAAGCATTTTGAGTAATTTGCCGATTGGTTTCAGAACGTCATTCATCAAAATTAACTATATTTTGCCAGGCTTTCATTGTGGGAAAAAAGTAATTTTCTCGGCGAGTTAAGCATTTTGAGTAATTTGCCGATTGGTTTCAGCACGTCTTGCATCAAAATTAACTATTTTTTGCCAGGCATTCATTGTTGGAAAATAGTGATTTTCTCGGCGAGTTAAGCATTTTGAGTAATTTAACGACTTTAGATAAAATTTACTATTTTTTGCCAGACATTCATTGTGGAACAAAAGTGATTTTCACGGCGAGTTAAGCATTTTGAGCAATTTGCCGATTGGTTTCAGAGCGGCTTGCATTGAAATTTACTATTTTTTGCCAGGCATTCATTGTGGAACAAAAGTGATTTTCTTGGCGAGTTAAGCATTTTGAGCAATTTGCCGATTGGTTTCAGAACGGCTTGCATTGAAATTTACTATTTTTTGCCAGACATTCATTGTGGGAAAAAGGTGATTTTCTCGACGAGTTAAGCATTTTGTGTAATTTGCCGATTGATTTCAGAACGGCTTGCATCACAATTAACTATTTTTTGCCAGGCATTCATTGTGGAACAAAAGTGATTTTCTTGGCGAGTTAAGCATTTTAAGCAATTTGCCGATTGGTTTCACAACGGCTTGCATTGAAATTTACTATTCTTTGCCAGACATTCATTGTGGGAAAAAGGTGATTTTCTCGACGACTTAAGCATTTTGAGTAATTTGCCGATTGATTTCAGAACGGCTTGCATCACAATTAACTATTTTTTGCCAGGCATTCATTGTGGAACAAAAGTGATTTTCTCGGCGAGTTAAGCATTTTGAGTAATTTGCCGATTGGGTTCAGAACGTCTTGCATCAAAATGAACTATTTTTTGCCTGACATTCATTGTGGAACAAAAGTAATTTTCTCGGAGAGTTAAGCATTTTGAGCAATTTGCCGATTCGTTTCAGAACGGCTTGCAATACAATTAACTATTTTTTGCCAGTCTTTCATTGTGGAACCAAAGTGACTTTCTCGGCGAGTTCAGCATTTTCAGCAATTTGCCGATTGGTTTCAGAACGGCTTGCATCACAATTAACTATTTTTTGCCAGGCATTCATTGTGGAACAAAAGTGATTTTTTCGGCGAGTTATGCATTTTGATTAAT
Organism: Scyliorhinus torazame; assembly: GCF_047496885.1. Taxonomy (NCBI): domain Eukaryota; kingdom Metazoa; phylum Chordata; class Chondrichthyes; order Carcharhiniformes; family Scyliorhinidae; genus Scyliorhinus; species Scyliorhinus torazame. The sequence goes on along the minus strand of NC_092720.1, from coordinate 149,243,875 downwards.
TTGCAGATTGCTTTCAGAACGGCTTGCATTGAAATTTACTAATTTTTGCCAGACATTCATTGTGGGAAAAGGGTGATTTTCTCGGCGAGTTAAGCAATTTGAGTAATTTGCCGATTTATTTCAGAACCGCTTGCATCACAATTAACTATTTTTTGCCAGGCATTCATTGTGCAACAAAAGTGATTTTCTCGGCGAGTTAAGCATTTTGAGTAATTTGCGGATTGGTTTCAGAAAGGCTTGCATTGAAATTTACTATTTTTTGCCAGACATTCATTGTGGAACAAAAGTGATTTTCTCGGCGAGTTAAGCATTTTGAGTAATTTGCCGATTCGATTCAGAACGGCTTGCAATACAATTAACTATTTTTTGCCAGACATTCATTGTGGAACCAAAGTGACTTTCTCGGCGAGTTAAGAATTTTGAGCAATTTGCCGATTGGTTTCAGAACGGCTTGCATCACAATTAACTATTTTTTGCCAGGCATTCATTGTGGAACAAAAGTGATTTTTTTGGCGAGTTAAGCATTTTGAGTAATTTGCAGATTGCTTTCAGAACGGCTTGCATTGAAATTTACTATTTTTTGCCAGATATTCATTGTGGGAAAAAGGTGATTTTCTCGGCGAGTTAAGGAATTTGAGTAATTTGCCGATTGATTTCAGAACGGGTTGCATCACAATTAACTATTTTTTGCCAGGCATTCATTGTGGAACAAAAGTGATTTTCTCGGCGAGTTAAGCAGTTTGAGTAATTTGCCGATTGGTTTCAGAACGGCTTGCATTGAAATTTTCTATTTTTTGCCAGACATTCATTGTGGAACAAAAGTGATTTTCTCGGCGAGTTAAGCATTTAGAATAATTTGCCGATTGGTTTCAGAACGGCTTGCAACACAGTTAACTATTTTTTGCCAGGCATTCATTGTGGAACAAAAGTGATTTTCACGGGGAGTTAAGCATTTTGAGTAATTTGCCGATTGGTTTCAGAACGGCTTGCATCACAATTAACTATTTTTTGCCAGACTTTCATTGTGGAACCAAAGTGATTTTCACGGGGAGTTAAGCATTTAGAGCAATTTGCCGATTGGTTTCAGAACGGCTTGCATTGAAATTTACTATTTTTTGCCAGACATTCATTGTGGAACAAAAGTGATTTTCTCGGCGAGTTAAGCATTTTGAGCAATTTGCCGATTGATTTCAGAACGGCTTGCATCACAATTAACTATTTTTTGCCAGGCATTCATTGTGGAACAAAAGTGATTTTCTCGGCGAGTTAAGCATTTTGAGTAATTTGCCGGTTGGTTTCAGAACGGCTTGCATTGAAATTTACTATTTTCTGCCAGACATTCATTGTGGAACAAAAATGATTTTCTCGGCGAGTTAAGCATTTTGAGCAATTTGCCGATTGGTTTCAGAACGGCTTGCATTGAAATTTTCTATTTTTTGACAGATATTCATTGTGGGAAAAAGGTGATTTTCTCGGCGAGTGAAGCATTTTCAGTAATTTGCCGATTGATTTCAGAACGGGTTGCATCACAATTAACTATTTTTTGCCAGGCGTTCATTGTGGAACAAAAGTGATTTTCTCGGCGAGTTAAGCATTTTGAGTAATTTACCGATTGGTTTCAGAACGGCTTGCATTAAAATTTACTATTTTTTGCCAGACATTCATTGTGGAACAAAAGTGATTTTCACGGAGAGTTAAGCATTTTGAGCAATTTGCCGATTGGTTTCAGAACGGCTTGCATTGAAATTTACTATTTTTTGCCAGACATTCATTGTGGAACAAAAGTGATTTTGTCGGCGAGTAAAGCATTTTGAGTAATTTGCCGATTGATTTCAGAACGGCTTGCATCACAATTAACTATTTTTTGCCAGGCATTCATTGTGGAACAAAAGTGATTTTCTCGGCGAGTTAAGCAGTTTGAGTAATTTGCCGATTGGTTTCAGAACGGCTTGCATTGAAATTTTCTATTTTTTGCCAGACATTCACTGTGGAACAAAAGTGATTTTCTCGGCGAGTTAAGCATTTAGAATAATTTGCCGATTGGTTTCAGAACGGCTTGCAACACAGTTAACGATTTTTTGCCAGGCATTCATTGTGGAACAAAAGTGATTTTCACGGGGAGTTAAGCATTTTGAGTAATTTGCCGATTGGTTTCAGAACGGCTTGCATCACAATTAACTATTTTTTGCCAGACATTCATTGTGGAACCAAAGTGATTTTCACGGGGAGTTAAGCATTTAGAGCAATTTGCCGATTGGTTTCAGAACGGCTTGCATTGAAATTTACTATTTTTTGCCAGACATTCATTGTGGAACAAAAGTGATTTTCTCGGCGAGTTAAGCATTTTGAGCATTTTGCCGATTGATTTCAGAACGGCTTGCATTGAAATTTACTATTTTCTGCCAGACATTCATTGTGGAACAAAAATGATTTTCTCGGCGAGTTAAGCATTTTGAGCAATTTGCCGATTGGTTTCAGAACGGCTTGCATTGAAATTTACTATTTTTTCACAGACATTCATTGTGGGAAAAAGGTGATTTTCTCGGCGAGTGAAGCATTTTCAGTAATTTGCCGATTGATTTCAGAACGGGTTGCATCACAATTAACTATTTTTTGCCAGGCGTTCATTGTGGAACAAAAGTGATTTTCTCGGCGAGTTAAGCATTTTGAGTAATTTACCGATTGGTTTCAGAACGGCTTGCATTAAAATTTACTATTTTTTGCCAGACATTCATTGTGGAACAAAAGTGATTTTCACGGCGAGTTAAGCATTTTGAGCAATTTGCCGATTGGTTTCAGAACGGCTTGCATTGAAATTTACTATTTTTTGCCAGACATTCATTGTGGAACAAAAGTGATTTTGTCGGCGAGTAAAGCATTTTGACTAATTTGCCGATTGGGTTCAGAACGTCTTGCATCAAAATGAACTATTTTTTGCCTGACATTCATTGTGGAACAAAAGTGATTTTCTTGGCGAGTTAAGCATTTTGAGTAATTTGCCGATTCGTTTCAGAACGGCTTGCAATACAATTAACTATTTTTTGCCAGTCTTTCATTGTGGAACCAAAGTGACTTTCTCGGCGAGTTCAGCATTTTCAGCAATTTGCCGATTGGTTTCAGAACGGCTTGCATCACAATTAACTATTTTTTGCCAGGCATTCATTGTGGAACAAAAGTGATTTTTTCGGCGAGTTATGCATTTTGAGTAATTTGCAGATTGCTTTCAGAACGGCTTGCATTGAAATTTACTAATTGTTGCCAGACATTCATTGTGGGAAAAGGGTGATTTTCTCGGCGAGTTAAGCAATTTGAGTAATTTGCCGATTGATTTCAGAACGGCTTGCATCACTATTAACTATTTTTTGCCAGGCATTCATTGTGGAACAAAAGTCATTTTCTCTGCGAGTTAAGCATTTTGAGTAATTTGCTGATTGGTTTCAGAACGGCTTGCATTGAAATTTACTATTTTTTGCCAGACATTCATTGTGGAACAAAAGTGATTTTCTCGGCGAGTTAAGCATTTTGAGTAATTTGCCGATTCGATTCAGAACGGCTTGCAATACAATTAACTATTTTTTGCCAGACATTCATTGTGGAACCAAAGTGACTTTCTCTGCGAGTTAAGAATTTTGAGCAATTTGCCGATTGGTTTCAGAACGGCTTGCATCACAATTAACTATTTTTTGCCAGGCATTCATTGTGGAACAAAAGTGATTTTCTCGGCGAGTTAAGCAGTTTGAGTAATTTGCCGATTGGTTTCAGAACGGCTTGCATTGAAATTTTCTATTTTTTGCCAGACATTCATTGTGGAACAAAAGTGATTTTCTCGGCGAGTTAAGCATTTAGAATAATTTGCCGATTGGTTTCAGAACGGCTTGCAACACAGTTAACTATTTTTTGCCAGGCATTCATTGTGGAACAAAAGTGATTTTCACGGGGAGTTAAGCATTTTGAGTAATTTGCCGATTGGTTTCAGAACGGCTTGCATCACAATTAACTATTTTTTGCCAGACATTCATTGTGGAACCAAAGTGATTTTCACGGGGAGTTAAGCATTTAGAGCAATTTGCCGATTGGTTTCAGAACGGCTTGCATTGAAATTTACTATTTTTTGCCAGACATTCATTGTGGAACAAAAGTGATTTTCTCGGCGAGTTCAGCATTTTGAGCAATTTGCCGATTGATTTCAGAACGGCTTGCATCACAATTAACTATTTTTTGCCAGGCATTCATTGTGGAACAAAAGTGATTTTCTCGGCGAGTTAAGCATTTTGAGTAATTTGCCGATTGGTTTCAGAACGGCTTGCATTGAAATTTACTATTTTTTGCCAGACATTCATTGTGGAACAAAAGTGATTTTCTCGGCGAGTTAAGCATTTTGAGTAATTTGCCGATTGATTTCAGAACGGCTTGCATCACAATTAACTATTTTTTGCCAGGCATTCATTGTGGAACAAAAGTGATTTTCTCGGCGAGTTAAGCATTTTGAGTAATTTGCCGATTGATTTCAGAACGGCTTGCATCACAATTAACTACTTTTTGCAAGGCATTCATTGTGGAACAAAAGTGATTTTCTCGGCGAGTTAAGCATTTTGAGTAATTTGCCGATTCGTTTCAAAACGGCTTGCAATACAATTAACTATATTTTGCCAGACATGTGGAACCAAAGTGACTTTCTCGGCGAGTTCAGCATTTTCAGCAATTTGTCGATTGGTTTCAGAACGGCTTGCATCACAATTAACTATTTTTTGCCAGGCATTGATTGTGGAACAAAAGTGATTTTTTCGGCGAGTTAAGCATTTTGAGTCATTTGCAGATTGCTTTCAGAACGGCTTGCATTGAAATTTACTATTTTTTGCCAGACATTCATTGTGGGAAAAGGGTGATTTTCTCGGCGAGTTAAGCAATTTGCGTAATTTGCCGATTGATTTCAGAACGGCTTGCATCACATTTAACTATTTTTTGCCAGGCATTCATTGTGGAACAAAAGTGATTTTCTCGGCGAGTTAAGCATTTTGAGTAATTTGCCGATTGGTTTCAGAACGGCTTGCATTGAAGTTTACTATTTTTTGCCAGACATTCATTGTGGGAAAAAGGTGATTTTCTCGGCGAGTTAAGCAATTTGAGTAATTTGCCGATTGATTTCAGAACGGCTTGCAATACAATTAACTATTTTTTGCCAGGCATTCATTGTGGAACAAAAGTGATTTTCTCGGCGAGTTAAGCATTTTGAGTAATTTGCCGATTGGTTTCAGAACGGCTTGCATTGAAATTTACTATTTTTTGCCAGACATTCATTGTGGAACAAAAGTGATTTTATCGGCGAGTTAAGCATTTTGAGTAATTTGCCGATTGGTTTCAGAACGGCTTGCATCACAATTAACTGTTTTTTGTCAGGCATTCATTGTGGAACAAAAGTGATTTTCTCGGCGAGTTAAGCATTTTGAGTAATTTGCCGATTGGGTTCAGAACGTCTTGCATCAAAATGAACTATTTTTTGCCAGACATTCATTGTGGAACAAAAGCGATTTTCTCGGAGAGTTAAGCATTTTGAGCAATTTGCCGATTGGTGTCAGAACGGCGTGCATCACAATTAACTATTTTTTGCCAGGCATTCATTGTGGAACAAAAGTGATTTTCTCGGCGAGTTAAGCATTTTGAGTAATTTGCTGATTGGTTTCAGAACGGCTTGCATTGAAATTTACTATTTTTTGCCTGACATTCATTGTGGAACAAAAGTAATTTTCTCGGAGAGTTAAGCATTTTGAGCAATTTGCCGATTGGTTTCAGAACGGCTTGCATCACAATTAACTACTTTTTGCAAGGCATTCATTGTGGAACAAAAGTGATTTTCTCGGCGAGTTAAGCATTTTGAGTAATTTGCCGATTCGTTTCAAAACGGCTTGCAATACAATTAACTATATTTTGCCAGACATGTGGAACCAAAGTGACTTTCTCGGCGAGTTCAGCATTTTCAGCAATTTGTCGATTGGTTTCAGAACGGCTTGCATCACAATTAACTATTTTTTGCCAGGCATTGATTGTGGAACAAAAGTGATTTTTTCGGCGAGTTAAGCATTTTGAGTCATTTGCAGATTGCTTTCAGAACGGCTTGCATTGAAATTTACTATTTTTTGCCAGACATTCATTGTGGGAAAAAGGTGATTTTCTCGGCGAGTTAAGCAATTTGCGTAATTTGCCGATTGATTTCAGAACGGCTTGCATCACATTTAACTATTTTTTGCCAGGCATTCATTGTGGAACAAAAGTGATTTTCTCGGCGAGTTAAGCATTTTGAGTAATTTGCCGATTGGTTTCAGAACGGCTTGCATTGAAGTTTACTATTTTTTGCCAGACATTCATTGTGGGAAAAAGGTGATTTTCTCGGCGAGTTAAGCAATTTGAGTAATTTGCCGATTGATTTCAGAACGGCTTGCAATACAATTAACTATTTTTTGCCAGGCATTCATTGTGGAACAAAAGTGATTTTCTCGGCGAGTTAAGCATTTTGAGTAATTTGCCGATTGGTTTCAGAACGGCTTGCATTGAAATTTACTATTTTTTGCCAGACATTCATTGTGGAACAAAAGTGATTTTCTCGGCGAGTTAAGCATTTTGAGTAATTTGCCGATTGGTTTCAGAACGGCTTGCATCACAATTAACTGTTTTTTGTCAGGCATTCATTGTGGAACAAAAGTGATTTTCTCGGCGAGTTAAGCATTTTGAGTAATTTGCCGATTGGGTTCAGAACGGCTTGCATCACAATTAACTGTTTTTTGTCAGGCATTCATTGTGGAACAAAAGTGATTTTCTCGGCGAGTTAAGCATTTTGAGTAATTTGCCGATTGGGTTCAGAACGTCTTGCATCAAAATGAACTATTTTTTGCCAGACATTCATTGTGGAACAAAAGCGATTTTCTCGGAGAGTTAAGCATTTTGAGCAATTTGCCGATTGGTGTCAGAACGGCGTGCATCACAATTAACTATTTTTTGCCAGGCATTCATTGTGGAACAAAAGTGATTTTCTCGGCGAGTTAAGCATTTTGAGTAATTTGCTGATTGGTTTCAGAACGGCTTGCATTGAAATTTACTATTTTTTGCCTGACATTCATTGTGGAACAAAAGTAATTTTCTCGGAGAGTTAAGCATTTTGAGCAATTTGCCGATTGGTTTCAGAACGGCTTGCATTGAAATTTACCATTTTCTGCCAGACATTCATTGTGGAACAAAAATGATTTTCTCGGCGAGTTAAGCATTTTGAGCAATTTGCCGATTGGTTTCAGAACGGCTTGCATTGAAATTTACTATTTTTTGACAGATATTCATTGTGGGAAAAAGGTGATTTTCTCGGCGAGTTAAGCATTTTGAGTAATTTGCCGATTGATTTCAGAACGGGTTGCATCACAATTAACTATTTTTTGCCAGAAATTCATTGTGGAACAAAAGTGATTTTCTTGGCGAGTTAAGCATTTTGAGTAATTTGCCGATTCGTTTCAGAACGGCTTGCAATACAATTAACTATTTTTTGCCAGTCTTTCATTGTGGAACCAAAGTGACTTTCTCGGCGAGTTCAGCATTTTCAGCAGTTTGCCGATTGGTTTCAGAACGGCTTGCATCACAATTAACTATTTTTTGCCAGGCATTCATTGTGGAACAAAAGTGATCTTTTCGGCGAGTTATGTATTTTGAGTAATTTGCAGATTGCTTTCAGAACGGCTTGCATTGAAATTTACTAATTTTTGCCAGACATTCATTGTGGGAAAAGGGTGATTTTCTCGGCGAGTTAAGCAATTTGAGTAATTTGCCGATTGATTTCAGAACGGCTTGCATCACAATTAACTATTTTTTGCCAGGCATTCATTGTGGAACAAAAGTGATTTTCACGGGGAGTTAAGCATTTTGAGTAATTTGCCGATTGGTTTCAGAACGGCTTGCATCACAATTAACTATTTTTTGCCAGACATTCATTGTGGAACCAAAGTGATTTTCACGGGGAGTTAAGCATTTAGAGCAATTTGCCGATTGGTTTCAGAACGGCTTGCATTGAAATTTACTATTTTTTGCCAGACATTCATTGTGGAACAAAAGTGATTTTCTCGGCGAGTTAAGCATTTTGAGCAATTTGCCGATTGATTTCAGAACGGCTTGCATCACAATTAACTATTTTTTGCCAGGCATTCATTGTGGAACAAAAGTGATTTTCTCGGCGAGTTAAGCATTTTGAGTAATTTGCCGATTGGTTTCAGAACGGCTTGCATTGAAATTTACTATTTTTTGCCAGACATTCATTGTGGAACAAAAGTGATTTTCTCGGCGAGTTAATCATTTTGAGTAATTTGCCGATTGATTTCAGAACGGCTTGCATCACAATTAACTATTTTTTGCCAGGCATTCATTGTGGAACAAAAGTGATTTTCTCGGCGAGTTAAGCATTTTGAGTAATTTGCCGATTGATTTCAGAACGGCTTGCATCACGATTAACTACTTTTTGCAAGGCATTCATTGTGGAACAAAAGTGATTTTCTCGGCGAGTTAAGCATTTTGAGTAATTTGCCGATTCGTTTCAAAACGGCTTGCAATACAATTAACTATATTTTGCCAGACATGTGGAACCAAAGTGACTTTCTCGGCGAGTTCAGCATTTTCAGCAATTTGCCGATTGGTTTCAGAACGGCTTGCATTGAAGTTTACTATTTTTTGCCAGACATTCATTGTGGGAAAAAGGTGATTTTCTCGGCGAGTTAAGCAATTTGAGTAATTTGCCGATTGATTTCAGAACGGCTTGCAATACAATTAACTATTTTTTCCCAGGCATTCATTGTGGAACAAAAGTGATTTTCTCGGCGAGTTAAGCATTTTGAGTAATTTGCCGATTGGTTTCAGAACGGCTTGCATTGAAGTTTACTATTTTTTGCCAGACATTCATTGTGGGAAAAAGGTGATTTTCTCGGGGAGTTAAGCAATTTGAGTAATTTGCCGATTGATTTCAGAACGGCTTGCAATACAATTAACTATTTTTTCCCAGGCATTCATTGTGGAACAAAGCTGATTTTCTCGGCGAGTTAAGCATTTTGAGTAATTTGCCGATTGGTTTCAGAACGGCTTGCATTGAAATTTACTATTTTTTGCCAGACATTCATTGTGGAACAAAAGTGATTTTCTCGGCGAGTTAAGCATTTTGAGTAATTTGCCGATTGGTTTCAGAACGGCTTGCATCACGATTAACTGTTTTTTGTCAGGCATTCATTGTGGAACAAAAGTGATTTTCTCGGCGAGTTAAGCATTTTGAGTAATTTGCCGATTGGGTTCAGAACGTCTTGCATCAAAATGAACTATTTTTTGCCAGACATTCATTGTGGAACAAAAGCGATTTTCTCGGAGAGTTAAGCATTTTGAGCAATTTGCCGATTTGTGTCAGAACGGCTTGCATCACAATTAACTATTTTTTGCCAGGCATTCATTGTGGAACAAAAGTGATTTTCTCGGCGAGTTAAGCATTTTGAGTAATTTGCTGATTGGTTTCAGAACGGCTTGCATTGAAATTTACTATTTTTTGCCAGACATTCATTGTGGAACAAAAGTGATTTTCTCGGCGAGTTAAGCATTTTGAGTAATTTGCCGATTCGATTCAGAACGGCTTGCAATACAATTAACTATTTTTTGCCAGACATTCATTCTGCAACCAAAGTGACTTTCTCGGCGAGTTAAGAATTTTGAGCAATTTGCCGATTGGTTTCAGAACGGCTTGCATCACAATTAACTATTTTTTGCCAGGCATTCATTGTGGAACAAAAGTGATTTTTTCGGCGAGTTAAGCATTTTGAGTAATTTGCAGATTGCTTTCAGAACGGCTTGCATTGAAATTTACTATTTTTTGCCAGATATTCATTGTGGGAAAAAGGTGATTTTCTCGGCGAGTTAAGGAATTTGAGTAATTTGCCGATTGATTTCAGAACGGCTTGCATCACAATTAACTATTTTTTGCCAGGCATTCATTGTGGAACAAAAGTGATTTTCTCGGCGAGTTAAGCAGTTTGAGTAATTTGCCGATTGGTTTCAGAACGGCTTGCATTGAAATTTTCTATTTTTTGCCAGACATACATTGTGGAACAAAAGTTATTTTCTCGGCGAGTTAAGCATTTAGAATAATTTGACGATTGGTTTCAGAACGGCTTGCAACACAGTTAACTATTTTTTCCCAGGCATTCATTGTGGAACAAAAGTGATTTTCACGGGGAGTTAAGCATTTTGAGTAATTTGTCGATTGGTTTCAGAACGGCTTGCATCACAATTAACTATTTTTTGCCAGACATTCATTGTGGAACCAAAGTGATTTTCACGGGGAGTTAAGCATTTAGAGCAATTTGCCGATTGGTTTCAGAACAGCTTGCATTGAAATTTACTATTTTTTGCCAGACATTCATTGTGGAACAAAAGTGATTTTCTCGGCGAGTTAAGCATTTTGAGCAATTTGCCGATTGGTTTCAGAACGGCTTGCATTACAATTAACTATTTTTTGCAAGGCATTCATTGTGGAACAAAAGTGATTTTCACGGCGTGTTAAGCATTTTGAGCAATTTGCCGATTGGTTTCAGAACGGCTTGCATTGAAATTTACTATTTTTTGCCAGACATTCATTGTGGAACAAAAGTGATTTTCTCGTCGAGTTAAGCATTTTGAGCAATTTGCCGATTGATTTCAGAACGGCTTGCATCACAATTAACTATTTTTTGCCAGGCATTCATTGTGGAACAAAAGTGATTTTCTCGGCGAGTTAAGCATTTTGAGTAATTTGCCGATTGGTTTCAGAACGGCTTGCATTGAAATTTACTATTTTTTGCCAGACATTCATTGTGGAACAAAAGTGATTTTCTCGGCGAGTTAAGCATTTTGAGTAATTTGCCGATTGATTTCAGAACGGCTTGCATCACAATTAACTCTTTTTTGCCAGGCATTCACTGTGGAACAAAAGTGATTTTCTCGGCGAGTTAAGCATTTTGAGTAATTTGCCGATTGATTTCAGAACGGCTTGCATCACAATTAACTACTTTTTGCAAGGCATTCATTGTGGAACAAAAGTGATTTTCTCGGCGAGTTAAGCAATTTGAGTAATTGGCCGATTCATTTCAAAACGGCTTGCAATACAATTAACTATATTTTGCCAGACGTGTGGAACCAAAGTGACTTTCTCGGCGAGTTCAGCATTTTCAGCAATTTGCCGATTGGTTTCAGAACGGCTTGCATTGAAATTTACTATTTTTTGCCAGACATTCATTGTGGGAAAAAGGTGATTTCCTCGCCGAGTTAAGCAATTTGCGTAATTTGCCGATTGATTTCAGAACGGCTTGCATCACATTTAACTATTTTTTGCCAGGCATTCATTGTGGAACAAAAGTGATTTTCTCGGCGAGTTAAGCATTTTGAGTAATTTGCCGATTGGTTTCAGAACGGCTTGCATTGAAGTTTACTATTTTTTGCCAGACATTCATTGTGGGAAAAAGGTGATTTTCTCGGCGAGTTAAGCAATTTGAGTAATTTGCCGATTGATTTTAGAACGGCTTGCAATACAATTAACTATTTTTTCCCAGGCATTCATTGTGGAACAAAAGTGATTTTCTCGGCGAGTTAAGCATTTTGAGTAATTTGCCGATTGGTTTCAGAACGGCTTGCATTGAAATTTACTATTTTTTGCCAGACATTCATTGTGGAACAAAAGTGATTTTCTCGGCGAGTTAAGCATTTTGAGTAATTTGCCGATTGGTTTCAGAACGGCTTGCATCACAATTAACTGTTTTTTGTCAGGCATTCATTGTGGAACAAAAGTGATTTTCTCGGCGAGTTAAGCATTTTGAGTAACTTGCCGATTGGGTTCAGAACGTCTTGCATCAAAATGAGCTATTTTTTGCCAGACATTCATTGTGGAACAAAAGCGATTTTCTCGGAGAGTTAAGCATTTTGAGCAATTTGCCGATTGGTGTCAGAACGGCTTGCATCACAATTAACTATTTTTTGCCAGGCATTCATTGTGGAACAAAAGTGATTTTCTCGGCGAGTTAAGCATTTTGCGTAATTTGCCGATTGGATTCAGAACGGCTTGCATCACAATTAACTATTTTTTGCCAGGCGTTCATTGTGGAAGACAAAGTAATTTTCTCGGCCAGTTAAGCATTTTGAGTAATTTGCCGATTGGTTTCAGAACGTCATTCATCAAAATTAACTATATTTTGCCAGGCTTTCATTGTTCGAAAATAGTGATTTTCTCGGCGAGTTAAGCATTTTGAGTAATTTAACGACTTTAGATAAAATTTACTATTTTTTGCCAGACATTCATTGTGGAACAAAAGTGATTTTCTCGGCGAGTTAAGCATTTTGAGTAATTTGCCGATTGGTTTCAGAACGGCTTGCATCACAATTAACTATTTTTTGCCAGACATTCATTGTGGAACCAAAGTGATTTTCACGGGGAGTTAAGCATTTAGAGCAATTTGCCGATTGGTTTCAGAACAGCTTGCATTGAAATTTACTATTTTTTGCCAGACATTCACTGTGGAACAAAAGTGATTTTCTCGGCGAGTTAAGCATTTTGAGTAATTTGCCGATTGATTTCAGAACGGCTTGCATCACAATTAACTACTTTTTGCAAGGCATTCATTGTGGAACAAAAGTGATTTTCTCGGCGAGTTAAGCAATTTGAGTAATTGGCCGATTCATTTCAAAACGGCTTGCAATACAATTAACTATATTTTGCCAGACGTGTGGAACCCAAGTGACTTTCTCGGCGAGTTCAGCATTTTCAGCAATTTGCCGATTGGTTTCAGAACGGCTTGCATTGAAATTTACTATTTTTTGCCAGACATTCATTGTGGGAAAAAGGTGATTTCCTCGCCGAGTTAAGCAATTTGCGTAATTTGCCGATTGATTTCAGAACGGCTTGCATCACATTTAACTATTTTTTGCCAGGCATTCATTGTGGAACAAAAGTGATTTTCTCGGCGAGTTAAGCATTTTGAGTAATTTGCCGATTGGTTTCAGAACGGCTTGCATTGAAGTTTACTATTTTTTGCCAGACATTCATTGTGGGAAAAAGGTGATTTTCTCGGCGAGTTAAGCAATTTGAGTAATTTGCCGATTGATTTTAGAACGGCTTGCAATACAATTAACTATTTTTTGCCAGGCATTCATTGTGGAACAAAAGTGATTTTCTCGGCGAGTTAAGCATTTTGAGTAATTTGCCGATTGGTTTCAGAACGGCTTGCATTGAAATTTACTATTTTTTGCCAGACATTCATTGTGGAACAAAAGTGATTTTCTCCGCGAGTTAAGCATTTTGAGTAATTTGCCGATTGGTTTCAGAACGGCTTGCATCACAATTAACTGTTTTTTGTCAGGCATTCATTGTGGAACAAAAGTGATTTTCTCGGCGAGTTAAGCATTTTGAGTAACTTGCCGATTGGGTTCAGAACGTCTTGCATCAAAATGAGCTATTTTTTGCCAGACATTCATTGTGGAACAAAAGCGATTTTCTCGGAGAGTTAAGCATTTTGAGCAATTTGCCGATTGGTGTCAGAACGGCTTGCATCACAATTAACTATTTTTTGCCAGGCATTCATTGTGGAACAAAAGTGATTTTCTCGGCGAGTTAAGCATTTTGAGTAATTTGCCGATTGGATTCAGAACGGCTTGCATCACAATTAACTATTTTTTGCCAGGCGTTCATTGTGGAAGACAAAGTAATTTTCTCGGCCAGTTAAGCATTTTGAGTAATTTGCCGATTGGTTTCAGAACGTCATTCATCAAAATTAACTATATTTTGCCAGGCTTTCATTGTTCGAAAATAGTGATTTTCTCGGCGAGTTAAGCATTTTGAGTAATTTAACGACTTTAGATAAAATTTACTATTTTTTGCCAGACATTCATTGTGGAACAAAAGTGATTTTCTCGGCGAGTTAAGCATTTTGAGTAATTTGCCGATTGGTTTCAGAACGGCTTGCATCACAATTAACTATTTTTTGCCAGACATTCATTGTGGAACCAAAGTGATTTTCACGGGGAGTTAAGCATTTAGAGCAATTTGCCGATTGGTTTCAGAACAGCTTGCATTGAAATTTACTATTTTTTGCCAGACATTCATTGTGGAACAAAAGTGATTTTCTCGGCGAGTTAAGCATTTTGAGCAATTTGCCGATTGGTTTCAGAACGGCTTGCATTACAATTAACTATTTTTTGCAAGGCATTCATTGTGGAACAAAAGTGATTTTCACGGCGAGTTAAGCATTTTGAGCAATTTGCCGATTGGTTTCAGAACGGCTTGCATTGAAATTTACTATTTTTTGCCAGACATTCATTGTGGAACAAAAGTGATTTTCTCGTCGAGTTAAGCATTTTGAGCAATTTGCCGATTGATTTCAGAACGGCTTGCATCACAATTAACTATTTTTTGCCAGGCATTCATTGTGGAACAAAAGTGATTTTCTCGGCGAGTTAAGCATTTTGAGTAATTTGCCGATTGATTTCAGAACGGCTTGCATCACAATTAACTATTTTTTGCCAGGCATTCATTGTGGAACAAAAGTGATTTTCTCGGCGAGTTAAGCATTTTGAGTAATTTGCCGATTGATTTCAGAACGGCTTGCATCACAATTAACTACTTTTTGCAAGGCATTCATTGTGGAACAAAAGTGATTTTCTCGGCGAGTTAAGCATTTTGAGTAATTTGCCGATTCGTTTCAAAACGGCTTGCAATACAATTAACTATATTTTGCCAGACATGAGGAACCAAAGTGACTTTCTCGGCGAGTTCAGCATTTTCAGCAATTTGTCGATTGGTTTCAGAACGGCTTGCATCACAATTAACTATTTTTTGCCAGGCATTGATTGTGGAACAAAAGTGATTTTTTCGGCGAGTTAAGCATTTTGAGTCATTTGCAGATTGCTTTCAGAACGGCTTGCATTGAAATTTACTATTTTTTGCCAGACATTCATTGTGGGAAAAAGGTGATTTTCTCGGCGAGTTAAGCAATTTGCGTAATTTGCCGATTGATTTCAGAACGGCTTGCATCACATTTAACTATTTTTTGCCAGGCATTCATTGTGGAACAAAAGTGATTTTCTCGGCGAGTTAAGCATTTTGAGTAATTTGCCGATTGGTTTCAGAACGGCTTGCATTGAAGTTTACTATTTTTTGCCAGACATTCATTGTGGGAAAAAGGTGATTTTCTCGGCGAGTTAAGCAATTTGAGTAATTTGCCGATTGATTTCAGAACGGCTTGCAATACAATTAACTATTTTTTGCCAGGCATTCATTGTGGAACAAAAGTGATTTTCTCGGCGAGTTAAGCATTTTGAGTAATTTGCCGATTGGTTTCAGAACGGCTTGCATTGAAATTTACTATTTTTTGCCAGACATTCATTGTGGAACAAAAGTGATTTTCTCGGCGAGTTAAGCATTTTGAGTAATTTGCCGATTGGTTTCAGAACGGCTTGCATCACAATTAACTGTTTTTTGTCAGGCATTCATTGTGGAACAAAAGTGATTTTCTCGTCGAGTTAAGCATTTTGAGCAATTTGCCGATTGATTTCAGAACGGCTTGCATCACAATTAACTATTTTTTGCCAGGCATTCATTGTGGAACAAAAGTGATTTTCTCGGCGAGTTAAGCATTTTGAGTAATTTGCCGATTGGTTTCAGAACGGCTTGCATTGAAATTTACTATTTTTTGCCAGACATTCATTGTGGAACAAAAGTGATTTTCTCGGCGAGTTAAGCATTTTGAGTAATTTGCCGATTGATTTCAGAACGGCTTGCATCACAATTAACTCTTTTTTGCCAGGCATTCACTGTGGAACAAAAGTGATTTTCTCGGCGAGTTAAGCATTTTGAGTAATTTGCCGATTGATTTCAGAACGGCTTGCATCACAATTAACTACTTTTTGCAAGGCATTCATTGTGGAACAAAAGTGATTTTCTCGGCGAGTTAAGCATTTTGAGTAATTGGCCGATTCATTTCAAAACGGCTTGCAATACAATTAACTATATTTTGCCAGACGTGTGGAACCAAAGTGACTTTCTCGGCGAGTTCAGCATTTTCAGCAATTTGCCGATTGGTTTCAGAACGGCTTGCATTGAAATTTACTATTTTTTGCCAGACATTCATTGTGGGAAAAAGGTGATTTCCTCGCCGAGTTAAGCAATTTGCGTAATTTGCCGATTGATTTCAGAACGGCTTGCATCACATTTAACTATTTTTTGCCAGGCATTCATTGTGGAACAAAAGTGATTTTCTCGGCGAGTTAAGCATTTTGAGTAATTTGCCGATTGGTTTCAGAACGGCTTGCATTGAAGTTTACTATTTTTTGCCAGACATTCATTGTGGGAAAAAGGTGATTTTCTCGGCGAGTTAAGCAATTTGAGTAATTTGCCGATTGATTTTAGAACGGCTTGCAATACAATTAACTATTTTTTCCCAGGCATTCATTGTGGAACAAAAGTGATTTTCTCGGCGAGTTAAGCATTTTGAGTAATTTGCCGATTGGTTTCAGAACGGCTTGCATTGAAATTTACTATTTTTTGACAGACATTCATTGTGGAACAAAAGTGATTTTCTCGGCGAGTTAAGCATTTTGAGTAATTTGCCGATTGGTTTCAGAACGGCTTGCATCACAATTAACTGTTTTTTGTCAGGCATTCATTGTGGAACAAAAGTGATTTTCTCGGCGAGTTAAGCATTTTGAGTAACTTGCCGATTGGGTTCAGAACGTCTTGCATCAAAATGAGCTATTTTTTGCCAGACATTCATTGTGGAACAAAAGCGATTTTCTCGGAGAGTTAAGCATTTTGAGCAATTTGCCGATTGGTGTCAGAACGGCTTGCATCACAATTAACTATTTTTTGCCAGGCATTCATTGTGGAACAAAAGTGATTTTCTCGGCGAGTTAAGCATTTTGCGTAATTTGCCGATTGGATTCAGAACGGCTTGCATCACAATTAACTATTTTTTGCCAGGCGTTCATTGTGGAAGACAAAGTAATTTTCTCGGCCAGTTAAGCATTTTGAGTAATTTGCCGATTGGTTTCAGAACGTCATTCATCAAAATTAACTATATTTTGCCAGGCTTTCATTGTTCGAAAATAGTGATTTTCTCGGCGAGTTAAGCATTTTGAGTAATTTAACGACTTTAGATAAAATTTACTATTTTTTGCCAGACATTCATTGTGGAACAAAAGTGATTTTCTCGGCGAGTTAAGCATTTTGAGTAATTTGCCGATTGGTTTCAGAACGGCTTGCATCACAATTAACTATTTTTTGCCAGACATTCATTGTGGAACCAAAGTGATTTTCACGGGGAGTTAAGCATTTAGAGCAATTTGCCGATTGGTTTCAGAACAGCTTGCATTGAAATTTACTATTTTTTGCCAGACATTCATTGTGGAACAAAAGTGATTTTCTCGGCGAGTTAAGCATTTTGAGCAATTTGCCGATTGGTTTCAGAACGGCTTGCATTACAATTAACTATTTTTTGCAAGGCATTCATTGTGGAACAAAAGTGATTTTCACGGCGAGTTAAGCATTTTGAGCAATTTGCCGATTGGTTTCAGAACGGCTTGCATTGAAATTTACTATTTTTTGCCAGACATTCATTGTGGAACAAAAGTGATTTTCTCGTCGAGTTAAGCATTTTGAGCAATTTGCCGATTGATTTCAGAACGGCTTGCATCACAATTAACTATTTTTTGCCAGGCATTCATTGTGGAACAAAAGTGATTTTCTCGGCGAGTTAAGCATTTTGAGTAATTTGCCGATTGATTTCAGAACGGCTTGCATCACAATTAACTATTTTTTGCCAGGCATTCATTGTGGAACAAAAGTGATTTTCTCGGCGAGTTAAGCATTTTGAGTAATTTGCCGATTGATTTCAGAACGGCTTGCATCACAATTAACTACTTTTTGCAAGGCATTCATTGTGGAACAAAAGTGATTTTCTCGGCGAGTTAAGCATTTTGAGTAATTTGCCGATTCGTTTCAAAACGGCTTGCAATACAATTAACTATATTTTGACAGACATGTGGAACCAAAGTGACTTTCTCGGCGAGTTCAGCATTTTCAGCAATTTGTCGATTGGTTTCAGAACGGCTTGCATCACAATTAACTATTTTTTGCCAGGCATTGATTGTGGAACAAAAGTGATTTTTTCGGCGAGTTAAGCATTTTGAGTCATTTGCAGATTGCTTTCAGAACGGCTTGCATTGAAATTTACTATTTTTTGCCAGACATTCATTGTGGGAAAAAGGTGATTTTCTCGGCGAGTTAAGCAATTTGCGTAATTTGCCGATTGATTTCAGAACGGCTTGCATCACATTTAACTATTTTTTGCCAGGCATTCATTGTGGAACAAAAGTGATTTTCTCGGCGAGTTAAGCATTTTGAGTAATTTGCCGATTGGTTTCAGAACGGCTTGCATTGAAGTTTACTATTTTTTGCCAGACATTCATTGTGGGAAAAAGGTGATTTTCTCGGCGAGTTAAGCAATTTGAGTAATTTGCCGATTGATTTCAGAACGGCTTGCAATACAATTAACTATTTTTTGCCAGGCATTCATTGTGGAACAAAAGTGATTTTCTCGGCGAGTTAAGCATTTTGAGTAATTTGCCGATTGGTTTCAGAACGGCTTGCATTGAAATTTACTATTTTTTGCCAGACATTCATTGTGGAACAAAAGTGATTTTCTCGGCGAGTTAAGCATTTTGAGTAATTTGCCGATTGGTTTCAGAACGGCTTGCATCACAATTAACTGTTTTTTGTCAGGCATTCATTGTGGAACAAAAGTGATTTTCTCGGCGAGTTAAGCATTTTGAGTAATTTGCCGATTGGGTTCAGAACGTCTTGCATCAAAATGAACTATTTTTTGCCAGACATTCATTGTGGAACAAAAGCGATTTTCTCGGAGAGTTAAGCATTTTGAGCAATTTGCCGATTGGTGTCAGAACGGCGTGCATCACAATTAACTATTTTTTGCCAGGCATTCATTGTGGAACAAAAGTGATTTTCTCGGCGAGTTAAGCATTTTGAGTAATTTGCTGATTGGTTTCAGAACGGCTTGCATTGAAATTTACTATTTTTTGCCTGACATTCATTGTGGAACAAAAGTAATTTTCTCGGAGAGTTAAGCATTTTGAGCAATTTGCCGATTGGTTTCAGAACGGCTTGCATTGAAATTTACCATTTTCTGCCAGACATTCATTGTGGAACAAAAATGATTTTCTCGGCGAGTTAAGCATTTTGAGCAATTTGCCGATTGGTTTCAGAACGGCTTGCATTGAAATTTACTATTTTTTGACAGACATTCATTGTGGGAAAAAGGTGATTTTCTCGGCGAGTTAAGCATTTTGAGTAATTTGCCGATTGATTTCAGAACGGGTTGCATCACAATTAACTATTTTTTGCCAGAAATTCATTGTGGAACAAAAGTGATTTTCTTGGCGAGTTAAGCATTTTGAGTAATTTGCCGATTCGTTTCAGAACGGCTTGCAATACAATTAACTATTTTTTGCCAGTCTTTCATTGTGGAACCAAAGTGACTTTCTCGGCGAGTTCAGCATTTTCAGCAATTTGCCGATTGGTTTCAGAACGGCTTGCATCACAATTAACTATTTTTTGCCAGGCATTCATTGTGGAACAAAAGTGATTTTTTCGGCGAGTTATGTATTTTGAGTAATTTGCAGATTGCTTTCAGAACGGCTTGCATTGAAATTTACTAATTTTTGCCAGACATTCATTGTGGGAAAAGGGTGATTTTCTCGGCGAGTTAAGCAATTTGAGTAATTTGCCGATTGATTTCAGAACGGCTTGCATCACAATTAACTATTTTTTGCCAGGCATTCATTGTGGAACAAAAGTGATTTTCTCGGCGAGTTAAGCATTTTGGGTAATTTGCTGATTGGTTTCAGAACGGCTTGCATTGAAATTTACTATTTTTTGCCAGACATTCATTGTGGAACAGAAGTGATTTTCTCGGCGAGTTAAGCATTTTGAGTAATTTGCCGATTCGATTCAGAACGGTTTGCATCACAATTAACTATTTTTTGCCAGGCATTCATTGTGGAACAAAAGTGATTTTCT
The DNA here is from genome assembly GCF_047496885.1 of Scyliorhinus torazame. Classification (NCBI taxonomy): domain Eukaryota; kingdom Metazoa; phylum Chordata; class Chondrichthyes; order Carcharhiniformes; family Scyliorhinidae; genus Scyliorhinus; species Scyliorhinus torazame. The sequence goes on along the minus strand of NC_092720.1, from coordinate 149,223,759 downwards.
CGGCGAGTTAAGCAGTTTGAGTAATTTGACGATTGGTTTCAGAACGGCTTGCATTGAAATTTTCTATTTTTTGCCAGACATTCATTGTGGAACAAAAGTGATTTTCTCGGCGAGTTAAGCATTTAGAATAATTTGCCGATTGGTTTCAGAACGGCTTGCAATACAGTTAACTATTTTTTGCCAGGCATTCATTGTGGAACAAAAGTGATTTTCACGGGGAGTTAAGCATTTTGAGTAATTTGCCGATTGGTTTCAGAACGGCTTGCATCACAATTAACTATTTTTTGCCAGACATTCATTGTGGAACCAAAGTGATTTTCACGGGGAGTTAAGCATTTAGAGCAATTTGCCGATTGGTTTCAGAACGGCTTGCATTGAAATTTACTATTTTTTGCCAGACATTCATTGTGGAACAAAAGTGATTTTCTCGGCGAGTTAAGCATTTTGAGCAATTTGCCGATTGATTTCAGAACGGCTTGCATCACAATTAACTATTTTTTGCCAGGCATTCATTGTGGAACAAAAGTGATTTTCTCGGCGAGTTAAGCATTTTGAGTAATTTGCCGATTGGTTTCAGAACGGCTTGCATTGAAATTTACTATTTTTTGCCAGACATTCATTGTGGAACAAAAGTGATTTTCTCGGCGAGTTAAGCATTTTGAGTAATTTGCCGATTGATTTCAGAACGGCTTGCATCACAATTAACTATTTTTTGCCAGGCATTCATTGTGGAACAAAAGTGATTTTCTCGGCGAGTTAAGCATTTTGAGTAATTTGCCGATTGATTTCAGAACGGCTTGCATCACGATTAACTACTTTTTGCAAGGCATTCATTGTGGAACAAAAGTGATTTTCTCGGCGAGTTAAGCATTTTGAGTAATTTGCCGATTCGTTTCAAAACGGCTTGCAATACAATTAACTATATTTTGCCAGACATGTGGACCCAAAGTGACTTTCTCGGCGAGTTCAGCATTTTCAGCAATTTGCCGATTGGTTTCAGAACGGCTTGCATTGAAGTTTACTATTTTTTGCCAGACATTCATTGTGGGAAAAAGGTGATTTTCTCGGCGAGTTAAGCAATTTGAGTAATTTGCCGATTGATTTCAGAACGGCTTGCAATACAATTAACTATTTTTTCCCAGGCATTCATTGTGGAACAAAAGTGATTTTCTCGGCGAGTTAAGCATATTGAGTAATTTGCCGATTGGTTTCAGAACGGCTTGCATTGAAGTTTACTATTTTTTGCCAGACATTCATTGTGGGAAAAAGGTGATTTTCTCGGCGAGTTAAGCAATTTGAGTAATTTGCCGATTGATTTCAGAACGGCTTGCAATACAATTAACTATTTTTTCCCAGGCATTCATTGTGGAACAAAGGTGATTTTCTCGGCGAGTTAAGCATTTTGAGTAATTTGCCGATTGGTTTCAGAACGGCTTGCATTGAAATTTACTATTTTTTGCCAGACATTCATTGTGGAACAAAAGTGATTTTCTCGGCGAGTTAAGCATTTTGAGTAATTTGCCGATTGGTTTCAGAACGGCTTGCATCACGATTAACTGTTTTTTGTCAGGCATTCATTGTGGAACAAAAGTGATTTTCTCGGCGAGTTAAGCATTTTGAGTAATTTGCCGATTGGGTTCAGAACGTCTTGCATCAAAATGAACTATTTTTTGCCAGACATTCATTGTGGAACAAAAGCGATTTTCTCGGAGAGTTAAGCATTTTGAGCAATTTGCCGATTGGTGTCAGAACGGCTTGCATCACAATTAACTATTTTTTGCCAGGCATTCATTGTGGAACAAAAGTGATTTTCTCGGCGAGTTAAGCATTTTGAGTAATTTGCTGATTGGTTTCAGAACGGCTTGCATTGAAATTTACTATTTTTTGCCAGACATTCATTGTGGAACAAAAGTGATTTTCTCGGCGAGTTAAGCATTTTGAGTAATTTGCCGATTCGATTCAGAACGGCTTGCAATACAATTAACTATTTTTTGCCAGACATTCATTCTGCAACCAAAGTGACTTTCTCGGCGAGTTAAGAATTTTGAGCAATTTGCCGATTGGTTTCAGAACGGCTTGCATCACAATTAACTATTTTTTGCCAGGCATTCATTGTGGAACAAAAGTGATTTTTTCGGCGAGTTAAGCATTTTGAGTAATTTGCAGATTGCTTTCAGAACGGCTTGCATTGAAATTTACTATTTTTTGCCAGATATTCATTGTGGGAAAAAGGTGATTTTCTCGGCGAGTTAAGGAATTTGAGTAATTTGCCGATTGATTTCAGAACGGCTTGCATCACAATTAACTATTTTTTGCCAGGCATTCATTGTGGAACAAAAGTGATTTTCTCGGCGAGTTAAGCAGTTTGAGTAATTTGCCGATTGGTTTCAGAACGGCTTGCATTGAAATTTTCTATTTTTTGCCAGACATACATTGTGGAACAAAAGTTATTTTCTCGGCGAGTTAAGCATTTAGAATAATTTGACGATTGGTTTCAGAACGGCTTGCAACACAGTTAACTATTTTTTGCCAGGCATTCATTGTGGAACAAAAGTGATTTTCACGGGGAGTTAAGCATTTTGAGTAATTTGTCGATTGGTTTCAGAACGGCTTGCATCACAATTAACTATTTTTTGCCAGACATTCATTGTGGAACCAAAGTGATTTTCACGGGGAGTTAAGCATTTAGAGCAATTTGCCGATTGGTTTCAGAACAGCTTGCATTGAAATTTACTATTTTTTGCCAGACATTCATTGTGGAACAAAAGTGATTTTCTCGGCGAGTTAAGCATTTTGAGCAATTTGCCGATTGGTTTCAGAACGGCTTGCATTACAATTAACTATTTTTTGCAAGGCATTCATTGTGGAACAAAAGTGATTTTCACGGCGAGTTAAGCATTTTGAGCAATTTGCCGATTGGTTTCAGAACGGCTTGCATTGAAATTTACTATTTTTTGCCAGACATTCATTGTGGAACAAAAGTGATTTTCTCGTCGAGTTAAGCATTTTGAGCAATTTGCCGATTGATTTCAGAACGGCTTGCATCACAATTAACTATTTTTTGCCAGGCATTCATGGTGGAACAAAAGTGATTTTCTCGGCGAGTTAAGCATTTTGAGTAATTTGCCGATTGGTTTCAGAACGGCTTGCATTGAAATTTACTATTTTTTGCCAGACATTCATTGTGGAACAAAAGTGATTTTCTCGGCGAGTTAAGCATTTTGAGTAATTTGCCGATTGATTTCAGAACGGCTTGCATCACAATTAACTCTTTTTTGCCAGGCATTCACTGTGGAACAAAAGTGATTTTCTCGGCGAGTTAAGCATTTTGAGTAATTTGCCGATTGATTTCAGAACGGCTTGCATCACAATTAACTACTTTTTGCAAGGCATTCATTGTGGAACAAAAGTGATTTTCTCGGCGAGTTAAGCATTTTGAGTAATTGGCCGATTCATTTCAAAACGGCTTGCAATACAATTAACTATATTTTGCCAGACGTGTGGAACCAAAGTGACTTTCTCGGCGAGTTCAGCATTTTCAGCAATTTGCCGATTGGTTTCAGAACGGCTTGCATTGAAATTTACTATTTTTTGCCAGACATTCATTGTGGAACAAAAGTGATTTTCTCGTCGAGTTAAGCATTTTGAGCAATTTGCCGATTGATTTCAGAACGGCTTGCATCACAATTAACTATTTTTTGCCAGGCATTCATTGTGGAACAAAAGTGATTTTCTCGGCGAGTTAAGCAGTTTGAGTAATTTGCCGATTGGTTTCAGAACGGCTTGCATTGAAATTTTCTATTTTTTGCCAGACATACATTGTGGAACAAAAGTTATTTTCTCGGCGAGTTAAGCATTTAGAATAATTTGACGATTGGTTTCAGAACGGCTTGCAACACAGTTAACTATTTTTTGCCAGGCATTCATTGTGGAACAAAAGTGATTTTCACGGGGAGTTAAGCATTTTGAGTAATTTGTCGATTGGTTTCAGAACGGCTTGCATCACAATTAACTATTTTTTGCCAGACATTCATTGTGGAACCAAAGTGATTTTCACGGGGAGTTAAGCATTTAGAGCAATTTGCCGATTGGTTTCAGAACAGCTTGCATTGAAATTTACTATTTTTTGCCAGACATTCATTGTGGAACAAAAGTGATTTTCTCGGCGAGTTAAGCATTTTGAGCAATTTGCCGATTGGTTTCAGAACGGCTTGCATTACAATTAACTATTTTTTGCAAGGCATTCATTGTGGAACAAAAGTGATTTTCACGGCGAGTTAAGCATTTTGAGCAATTTGCCGATTGGTTTCAGAACGGCTTGCATTGAAATTTACTATTTTTTGCCAGACATTCATTGTGGAACAAAAGTGATTTTCTCGTCGAGTTAAGCATTTTGAGCAATTTGCCGATTGATTTCAGAACGGCTTGCATCACAATTAACTATTTTTTGCCAGGCATTCATGGTGGAACAAAAGTGATTTTCTCGGCGAGTTAAGCATTTTGAGTAATTTGCCGATTGGTTTCAGAACGGCTTGCATTGAAATTTACTATTTTTTGCCAGACATTCATTGTGGAACAAAAGTGATTTTCTCGGCGAGTTAAGCATTTTGAGTAATTTGCCGATTGATTTCAGAACGGCTTGCATCACAATTAACTCTTTTTTGCCAGGCATTCACTGTGGAACAAAAGTGATTTTCTCGGCGAGTTAAGCATTTTGAGTAATTTGCCGATTGATTTCAGAACGGCTTGCATCACAATTAACTACTTTTTGCAAGGCATTCATTGTGGAACAAAAGTGATTTTCTCGGCGAGTTAAGCATTTTGAGTAATTGGCCGATTCATTTCAAAACGGCTTGCAATACAATTAACTATATTTTGCCAGACGTGTGGAACCAAAGTGACTTTCTCGGCGAGTTCAGCATTTTCAGCAATTTGCCGATTGGTTTCAGAACGGCTTGCATTGAAATTTACTATTTTTTGCCAGACATTCATTGTGGGAAAAAGGTGATTTTCTCGCCGAGTTAAGCAATTTGCGTAATTTGCCGATTGATTTCAGAACGGCTTGCATCACATTTAACTATTTTTTGCCAGGCATTCATTGTGGAACAAAAGTGATTTTCTCGGCGAGTTAAGCATTTTGAGTAATTTGCCGATTGGTTTCAGAACGGCTTGCATTGAAGTTTACTATTTTTTGCCAGACATTCATTGTGGGAAAAAGGTGATTTTCTCGGCGAGTTAAGCAATTTGAGTAATTTGCCGATTGATTTTAGAACGGCTTGCAATACAATTAACTATTTTTTCCCAGGCATTCATTGTGGAACAAAAGTGATTTTCTCGGCGAGTTAAGCATTTTGAGTAATTTGCCGATTGGTTTCAGAACGGCTTGCATTGAAATTTACTATTTTTTGCCAGACATTCATTGTGGAACAAAAGTGATTTTCTCGGCGAGTTAAGCATTTTGAGTAATTTGCCGATTGGTTTCAGAACGGCTTGCATCACAATTAACTGTTTTTTGTCAGGCATTCATTGTGGAACAAAAGTGATTTTCTCGGCGAGTTAAGCATTTTGAGTAACTTGCCGATTGGGTTCAGAACGTCTTGCATCAAAATGAGCTATTTTTTGCCAGACATTCATTGTGGAACAAAAGCGATTTTCTCGGAGAGTTAAGCATTTTGAGCAATTTGCCGATTGGTGTCAGAACGGCTTGCATCACAATTAACTATTTTTTGCCAGGCATTCATTGTGGAACAAAAGTGATTTTCTCGGCGAGTTAAGCATTTTGCGTAATTTGCCGATTGGATTCAGAACGGCTTGCATCACAATTAACTATTTTTTGCCAGGCGTTCATTGTGGAAGACAAAGTAATTTTCTCGGCCAGTTAAGCATTTTGAGTAATTTGCCGATTGGTTTCAGAACGTCATTCATCAAAATTAACTATATTTTGCCAGGCTTTCATTGTTCGAAAATAGTGATTTTCTCGGCGAGTTAAGCATTTTGAGTAATTTAACGACTTTAGATAAAATTTACTATTTTTTGCCAGACATTCATTGTGGAACAAAAGTGATTTTCTCGGCGAGTTAAGCATTTTGAGTAATTTGCCGATTGGTTTCAGAACGGCTTGCATCACAATTAACTATTTTTTGCCAGACATTCATTGTGGAACCAAAGTGATTTTCACGGGGAGTTAAGCATTTAGAGCAATTTGCCGATTGGTTTCAGAACAGCTTGCATTGAAATTTACTATTTTTTGCCAGACATTCATTGTGGAACAAAAGTGATTTTCTCGGCGAGTTAAGCATTTTGAGCAATTTGCCGATTGGTTTCAGAACGGCTTGCATTACAATTAACTATTTTTTGCAAGGCATTCATTGTGGAACAAAAGTGATTTTCACGGCGAGTTAAGCATTTTGAGCAATTTGCCGATTGGTTTCAGAACGGCTTGCATTGAAATTTACTATTTTTTGCCAGACATTCATTGTGGAACAAAAGTGATTTTCTCGTCGAGTTAAGCATTTTGAGCAATTTGCCGATTGATTTCAGAACGGCTTGCATCACAATTAACTATTTTTTGCCAGGCATTCATTGTGGAACAAAAGTGATTTTCTCGGCGAGTTAAGCATTTTGAGTAATTTGCCGATTGGTTTCAGAACGGCTTGCATTGAAATTTACTATTTTTTGCCAGACATTCATTGTGGAACAATAGTGATTTTCACGGCGAGTTAAGCATTTTGAGTAATTTGCCGATTGATTTCAGAACGGCTTGCATCACAATTAACTCTTTTTTGCCAGGCATTCACTGTGGAACAAAAGTGATTTTCTCGGCGAGTTAAGCATTTTGAGTAATTTGCCGATTGATTTCAGAACGGCTTGCATCACAATTAACTACTTTTTGCAAGGCATTCATTGTGGAACAAAAGTGATTTTCTCGGCGAGTTAAGCATTTTGAGTAATTGGCCGATTCGTTTCAAAACGGCTTGCAATACAATTAACTATATTTTGCCAGACGTGTGGAACCAAAGTGACTTTCTCGGCGAGTTCAGCATTTTCAGCAATTTGCCGATTGGTTTCAGAACGGGTTGCATTGAAATTTACTATTTTTTGCCAGACATTCATTGTGGGAAAAAGGTGATTTTCTCGCCGAGTTAAGCAATTTGCGTAATTTGCCCATTGATTTCAGAACGGCTTGCATCACATTTAACTATTTTTTGCCAGGCATTCATTGTGGAACAAAAGTGATTTTCTCGGCGAGTTAAGCATTTTGAGTAATTTGCCGATTGGTTTCAGAACGGCTTGCATTGAAGTTTACTATTTTTTGCCAGACATTCATTGTGGGAAAAAGGTGATTTTCTCGGCGAGTTAAGCAATTTGAGTAATTTGCCGATTGATTTCAGAACGGCTTGCAATACAATTAACTATTTTTTCCCAGGCATTCATTGTGGAACAAAAGTGATTTTCTCGGCGAGTTAAGCATTTTGAGTAATTTGCCGATTGGTTTCAGAACGGCTTGCATTGAAATTTACTATTTTTTGCCAGACATTCATTGTGCAACAAACGTGATTTTCTCGGCGAGTTAAGCATTTTGAGTAATTTGCCGATTGGTTTCAGAACGGCTTGCATCACAATTAACTGTTTTTTGTCAGGCATTCATTGTGGAACAAAAGTGATTTTCTCGGCGAGTTAAGCATTTTGAGTAACTTGCCGATTGGGTTCAGAACGTCTTGCATCAAAATGAGCTATTTTTTGCCAGACATTCATTGTGGAACAAAAGCGATTTTCTCGGAGAGTTAAGCATTTTGAGCAATTTGCCGATTGCTGTCAGAACGGCTTGCATCACAATTAACTATTTTTTGCCAGGCATTCATTGTGGAACAAAAGTGATTTTCTCGGCGAGTTAAGCATTTTGAGTAATTTGCCGATTGGATTCAGAACGGCTTGCATCACAATTAACTATTTTTTGCCAGGCATTCATTGTGGAACATAAGTGATTTTCTCGGCGAGTTAAGCATTTTGAGTAATTTGCCGATTGGATTCAGAACGACTTGCATCACAATTAACTATTTTTTGCCAGGCGTTCATTGTGGAAGACAAAGTAATTTTCTCGGCCAGTTAAGCATTTTGAGTAATTTGCCGATTGGTTTCAGAACGTCATTCATCAAAATTAACTATATTTTGCCAGGCTTTCATTGTTCGAAAATAGTGATTTTCTCGGCGAGTTAAGCATTTTGAGTAATTTAACGACTTTAGATAAAATTTACTATTTTTTGCCAGACATTCATTGTGGAACAAAAGTGATTTTCACGGCGACTTAAGCATTTTGAGCAATTTGCCGATTGGTTTCAGAGCGGCTTGCATTGAAATTTACTATTTTTTGCCAGGCATTCATTGTAGAACAAAAGTGATTTTCTTGGCGAGTTAAGCATTTTGAGCAATTTGCCGATTGGTTTCAGAACGGCTTGCATTGAAATTTACTATTTTTTGCCAGACATTCATTGTGGGAAAAAGGTGATTTTCTCGACGAGTTAAGCATTTTGTGTAATTTGCCGTTTGATTTCAGAACGGCTTGCATCACAATTAACTCTTTTTTGCCAGGCATTCACTGTGGAACAAAAGTGATTTTCTCGGCGAGTTAAGCATTTTGAGTAATTTGCCGATTGATTTCAGAACGGCTTGCATCACAATTAACTACTTTTTGCAAGGCATTCATTGTGGAACAAAAGTGATTTTCTCGGCGAGTTAAGCATTTTGAGTAATTGGCCGATTCGTTTCAAAACGGCTTGCAATACAATTAACTATATTTTGCCAGACGTGTGGAACCAAAGTGACTTTCTCGGCGAGTTCAGCATTTTCAGCAATTTGCCGATTGGTTTCAGAACGGCTTGCATTGAAATTTACTATTTTTTGCCAGACATTCATTGTGGGAAAAAGGTGATTTTCTCGCCGAGTTAAGCAATTTGCGTAATTTGCCCATTGATTTCAGAACGGCTTGCATCACATTTAACTATTTTTTGCCAGGCATTCATTGTGGAACAAAAGTGATTTTCTCGGCGAGTTAAGCATTTTGAGTAATTTGCCGATTGGTTTCAGAACGGCTTGCATTGAAATTTACTATTTTTTGCCAGACATTCATTGTGGAACAAAAGTGATTTTCTCGGCGAGTTAAGCATTTTGAGTAATTTGCCGATTGGTTTCAGAACGGCTTGCATCACAATTAACTGTTTTTTGTCAGGCATTCATTGTGGAACAAAAGTGATTTTCTCGGCGAGTTAAGCATTTTGAGTAACTTGCCGATTGGGTTCAGAACGTCTTGCATCAAAATGAGCTATTTTTTGCCAGACATTCATTGTGGAACAAAAGCGATTTTCTCGGAGAGTTAAGCATTTTGAGCAATTTGCCGATTGCTGTCAGAACGGCTTGCATCACAATTAACTATTTTTTGCCAGGCATTCATTGTGGAACAAAAGTGATTTTCTCGGCGAGTTAAGCATTTTGAGTAATTTGCCGATTGGATTCAGAACGGCTTGCATCACAATTAACTATTTTTTGCCAGGCATTCATTGTGGAACATAAGTGATTTTCTCGGCGAGTTAAGCATTTTGAGTAATTTGCCGATTGGATTCAGAACGACTTGCATCACAATTAACTATTTTTTGCCAGGCGTTCATTGTGGAAGACAAAGTAATTTTCTCGGCCAGTTAAGCATTTTGAGTAATTTGCCGATTGGTTTCAGAACGTCATTCATCAAAATTAACTATATTTTGCCAGGCTTTCATTGTTCGAAAATAGTGATTTTCTCGGCGAGTTAAGCATTTTGAGTAATTTAACGACTTTAGATAAAATTTACTATTTTTTGCCAGACATTCATTGTGGAACAAAAGTGATTTTCACGGCGAGTTAAGCATTTTGAGCAATTTGCCGATTGGTTTCAGAGCGGCTTGCATTGAAATTTACTATTTTTTGCCAGGCATTCATTGTAGAACAAAAGTGATTTTCTTGGCGAGTTAAGCATTTTGAGCAATTTGCCGATTGGTTTCAGAACGGCTTGCATTGAAATTTACTATTTTTTGCCAGACATTCATTGTGGGAAAAAGGTGATTTTCTCGACGAGTTAAGCATTTTGTGTAATTTGCCGTTTGATTTCAGAACGGCTTGCATCACAATTAACTATTTTTTGCCAGGCATTCATTGTCGAACAAAAGTGATTTTCTTGGCGAGTTAAGCATTTTGAGCAATTTGCCGATTGGTTTCAGAACGGCTTGAATTGAAATTTACTATTTTCTGCCAGACATTCATTGTGGAACAAAAATGATTTTCTCGGCGAGTTAAGCATTTTGAGCAATTTGCCGATTGGTTTCAGAACGGCTTGCATTGAAATTTACTATTTTTTGACACACATTCATTGTGGGAAAAAGGTGATTTTCTCGGCGAGTGAAGCATTTTCAGTAATTTGCCGATTGATTTCAGAACGGGTTGCATCACAATTAACTATTTTTTGCCAGGCGTTCATTGTGGAACAAAAGTGATTTTCTCGGCGAGTTAAGCATTTTGAGTAATTTACCGATTGGTTTCAGAACGGCTTGCATTAAAATTTACTATTTTTTGCCAGACATTCATTGTGGAACAAAAGTGATTTTCACGGCGAGTTAAGCATTTTGAGCAATTTGCCGATTGGTTTCAGAACGGCTTGCATTGAAATTTACTATTTTTTGCCAGACATTCATTGTGGAACAAAAGTGATTTTCTCGGCGAGTTAAGCATTTTGAGCAATTTGCCGATTGGTTTCAGAACGGCTTGCATTGAAATTTACTATTTATTGCCAGACATTCATTGTTGAACAAAAGTGATTTTCTCGGCGAGTTAAGCATTTTGAGCAATTTGCCGATTGGTTTCAGAACGGCTTGCATCAAAATTAACTATTTTTTGCCAGACATTCATTGTGGAACAAAAGTGATTTTCTTGGCGAGTTAAGCATTTTAAGCAATTTGCCGATTGGTTTCACAACGGCTTGCATTGAAATTTACTATTTTTTGCCAGACATTCATTGTGGGAAAAAGGTGATTTTCTCGACGAGTTAAGCATTTTGAGTAATTTGCAGATTGCTTTCAGAACGGCTTGCATTGAAATTTACTATTTTTTGCCAGGCATTCATTGTGGAACAAAAGTGATTTTTTTCGGCGAGTTAAGCATTTTGAGTAATTTGCAGATTGCTTTCAGAACGGCTTGCATTGAAATTTACTATTTTTTGCCAGACATTCATTGTGGGAAAAAGGTGATTTTCTCGCCGAGTTAAGCAATTTGCGTAATTTGCCGATTGATTTCAGAACGGCTTGCATCACATTTAACTATTTTTTGCCAGGCATTCATTGTGGAACAAAAGTGATTTTCTCGGCGAGTTAAGCATTTTGAGTAATTTGCCGATTGGTTTCAGAACGGCTTGCATTGAAGTTTACTATTTTTTGCCAGACATACATTGTGGGAAAAATGTGATTTTCTCGGCGAGTTAAGCAATTTGAGTAATTTGCCGATTGATTTCAGAACGGCTTGCAATACAATTAACTATTTTTTGCCAGGCGTTCATTGTGGAAGACAAAGTAATTTTCTCGGCCAGTTAAGCATTTTGAGTAATTTGCCGATTGGTTTCAGAACGTCATTCATCAAAATTAACTATATTTTGCCAGGCTTTCATTGTTCGAAAATAGTGATTTTCTCGGCGAGTTAAGCATTTTGAGTAATTTAACGACTTTAGATAAAATTTACTATTTTTTGCCAGACATTCATTGTGGAACAAAAGTGATTTTCTCGGCGAGTTAAGCATTTAGAATAATTTGCCGATTGGTTTCAGAACGGCTTGCAACACAGTTAACTATTTTTTGCCAGGCATTCATTGTGGAACAAAAGTGATTTTCACGGGGAGTTAAGCATTTTGAGTAATTTGCCGATTGGTTTCAGAACGGCTTGCATTGAAATTTACTATTTTTTGCCAGACATTCATTGTGCAACAAACGTGATTTTCTCGGCGAGTTAAGCATTTTGAGTAATTTGCCGATTGGTTTCAGAACGGCTTGCATCACAATTAACTGTTTTTTGTCAGGCATTCATTGTGGAACAAAAGTGATTTTCTCGGCGAGTTAAGCATTTTGAGTAACTTGCCGATTGGGTTCAGAACGTCTTGCATCAAAATGAGCTATTTTTTGCCAGACATTCATTGTGGAACAAAAGCGATTTTCTCGGAGAGTTAAGCATTTTGAGCAATTTGCCGATTGCTGTCAGAACGGCTTGCATCACAATTAACTATTTTTTGCCAGGCATTCATTGTGGAACAAAAGTGATTTTCTCGGCGAGTTAAGCATTTTGAGTAATTTGCCGATTGGATTCAGAACGGCTTGCATCACAATTAACTATTTTTTGCCAGGCATTCATTGTGGAACATAAGTGATTTTCTCGGCGAGTTAAGCATTTTGAGTAATTTGCCGATTGGATTCAGAACGACTTGCATCACAATTAACTATTTTTTGCCAGGCGTTCATTGTGGAAGACAAAGTAATTTTCTCGGCCAGTTAAGCATTTTGAGTAATTTGCCGATTGGTTTCAGAACGTCATTCATCAAAATTAACTATATTTTGCCAGGCTTTCATTGTTCGAAAATAGTGATTTTCTCGGCGAGTTAAGCATTTTGAGTAATTTAACGACTTTAGATAAAATTTACTATTTTTTGCCAGACATTCATTGTGGAACAAAAGTGATTTTCACGGCGACTTAAGCATTTTGAGCAATTTGCCGATTGGTTTCAGAGCGGCTTGCATTGAAATTTACTATTTTTTGCCAGGCATTCATTGTAGAACAAAAGTGATTTTCTTGGCGAGTTAAGCATTTTGAGCAATTTGCCGATTGGTTTCAGAACGGCTTGCATTGAAATTTACTATTTTTTGCCAGACATTCATTGTGGGAAAAAGGTGATTTTCTCGACGAGTTAAGCATTTTGTGTAATTTGCCGTTTGATTTCAGAACGGCTTGCATCACAATTAACTCTTTTTTGCCAGGCATTCACTGTGGAACAAAAGTGATTTTCTCGGCGAGTTAAGCATTTTGAGTAATTTGCCGATTGATTTCAGAACGGCTTGCATCACAATTAACTACTTTTTGCAAGGCATTCATTGTGGAACAAAAGTGATTTTCTCGGCGAGTTAAGCATTTTGAGTAATTGGCCGATTCGTTTCAAAACGGCTTGCAATACAATTAACTATATTTTGCCAGACGTGTGGAACCAAAGTGACTTTCTCGGCGAGTTCAGCATTTTCAGCAATTTGCCGATTGGTTTCAGAACGGCTTGCATTGAAATTTACTATTTTTTGCCAGACATTCATTGTGGGAAAAAGGTGATTTTCTCGCCGAGTTAAGCAATTTGCGTAATTTGCCCATTGATTTCAGAACGGCTTGCATCACATTTAACTATTTTTTGCCAGGCATTCATTGTGGAACAAAAGTGATTTTCTCGGCGAGTTAAGCATTTTGAGTAATTTGCCGATTGGTTTCAGAACGGCTTGCATTGAAATTTACTATTTTTTGCCAGACATTCATTGTGGAACAAAAGTGATTTTCTCGGCGAGTTAAGCATTTTGAGTAATTTGCCGATTGGTTTCAGAACGGCTTGCATCACAATTAACTGTTTTTTGTCAGGCATTCATTGTGGAACAAAAGTGATTTTCTCGGCGAGTTAAGCATTTTGAGTAACTTGCCGATTGGGTTCAGAACGTCTTGCATCAAAATGAGCTATTTTTTGCCAGACATTCATTGTGGAACAAAAGCGATTTTCTCGGAGAGTTAAGCATTTTGAGCAATTTGCCGATTGCTGTCAGAACGGCTTGCATCACAATTAACTATTTTTTGCCAGGCATTCATTGTGGAACAAAAGTGATTTTCTCGGCGAGTTAAGCATTTTGAGTAATTTGCCGATTGGATTCAGAACGGCTTGCATCACAATTAACTATTTTTTGCCAGGCATTCATTGTGGAACATAAGTGATTTTCTCGGCGAGTTAAGCATTTTGAGTAATTTGCCGATTGGATTCAGAACGACTTGCATCACAATTAACTATTTTTTGCCAGGCGTTCATTGTGGAAGACAAAGTAATTTTCTCGGCCAGTTAAGCATTTTGAGTAATTTGCCGATTGGTTTCAGAACGTCATTCATCAAAATTAACTATATTTTGCCAGGCTTTCATTGTTCGAAAATAGTGATTTTCTCGGCGAGTTAAGCATTTTGAGTAATTTAACGACTTTAGATAAAATTTACTATTTTTTGCCAGACATTCATTGTGGAACAAAAGTGATTTTCACGGCGAGTTAAGCATTTTGAGCAATTTGCCGATTGGTTTCAGAGCGGCTTGCATTGAAATTTACTATTTTTTGCCAGGCATTCATTGTAGAACAAAAGTGATTTTCTTGGCGAGTTAAGCATTTTGAGCAATTTGCCGATTGGTTTCAGAACGGCTTGCATTGAAATTTACTATTTTTTGCCAGACATTCATTGTGGGAAAAAGGTGATTTTCTCGACGAGTTAAGCATTTTGTGTAATTTGCCGTTTGATTTCAGAACGGCTTGCATCACAATTAACTATTTTTTGCCAGGCATTCATTGTCGAACAAAAGTGATTTTCTTGGCGAGTTAAGCATTTTGAGCAATTTGCCGATTGGTTTCAGAACGGCTTGAATTGAAATTTACTATTTTCTGCCAGACATTCATTGTGGAACAAAAATGATTTTCTCGGCGAGTTAAGCATTTTGAGCAATTTGCCGATTGGTTTCAGAACGGCTTGCATTGAAATTTACTATTTTTTGACACACATTCATTGTGGGAAAAAGGTGATTTTCTCGGCGAGTGAAGCATTTTCAGTAATTTGCCGATTGATTTCAGAACGGGTTGCATCACAATTAACTATTTTTTGCCAGGCGTTCATTGTGGAACAAAAGTGATTTTCTCGGCGAGTTAAGCATTTTGAGTAATTTACCGATTGGTTTCAGAACGGCTTGCATTAAAATTTACTATTTTTTGCCAGACATTCATTGTGGAACAAAAGTGATTTTCACGGCGAGTTAAGCATTTTGAGCAATTTGCCGATTGGTTTCAGAACGGCTTGCATTGAAATTTACTATTTTTTGCCAGACATTCATTGTGGAACAAAAGTGATTTTCTCGGCGAGTTAAGCATTTTGAGCAATTTGCCGATTGGTTTCAGAACGGCTTGCATTGAAATTTACTATTTATTGCCAGACATTCATTGTTGAACAAAAGTGATTTTCTCGGCGAGTTAAGCATTTTGAGCAATTTGCCGATTGGTTTCAGAACGGCTTGCATCAAAATTAACTATTTTTTGCCAGACATTCATTGTGGAACAAAAGTGATTTTCTTGGCGAGTTAAGCATTTTAAGCAATTTGCCGATTGGTTTCACAACGGCTTGCATTGAAATTTACTATTTTTTGCCAGACATTCATTGTGGGAAAAAGGTGATTTTCTCGACGAGTTAAGCATTTTGAGTAATTTGCAGATTGCTTTCAGAACGGCTTGCATTGAAATTTACTATTTTTTGCCAGGCATTCATTGTGGAACAAAAGTGATTTTTTTCGGCGAGTTAAGCATTTTGAGTAATTTGCAGATTGCTTTCAGAACGGCTTGCATTGAAATTTACTATTTTTTGCCAGACATTCATTGTGGGAAAAAGGTGATTTTCTCGCCGAGTTAAGCAATTTGCGTAATTTGCCGATTGATTTCAGAACGGCTTGCATCACATTTAACTATTTTTTGCCAGGCATTCATTGTGGAACAAAAGTGATTTTCTCGGCGAGTTAAGCATTTTGAGTAATTTGCCGATTGGTTTCAGAACGGCTTGCATTGAAGTTTACTATTTTTTGCCAGACATACATTGTGGGAAAAATGTGATTTTCTCGGCGAGTTAAGCAATTTGAGTAATTTGCCGATTGATTTCAGAACGGCTTGCAATACAATTAACTATTTTTTGCCAGGCGTTCATTGTGGAAGACAAAGTAATTTTCTCGGCCAGTTAAGCATTTTGAGTAATTTGCCGATTGGTTTCAGAACGTCATTCATCAAAATTAACTATATTTTGCCAGGCTTTCATTGTTCGAAAATAGTGATTTTCTCGGCGAGTTAAGCATTTTGAGTAATTTAACGACTTTAGATAAAATTTACTATTTTTTGCCAGACATTCATTGTGGAACAAAAGTGATTTTCTCGGCGAGTTAAGCATTTAGAATAATTTGCCGATTGGTTTCAGAACGGCTTGCAACACAGTTAACTATTTTTTGCCAGGCATTCATTGTGGAACAAAAGTGATTTTCACGGGGAGTTAAGCATTTTGAGTAATTTGCCGATTGGTTTCAGAACGGCTTGCATCACAATTAACTATTTTTTGCCAGACATTCATTGTGGAACCAAAGTGATTTTCACGGGGAGTTAAGCATTTAGAGCAATTTGCCGATTGGTTTCAGAACAGCTTGCATTGAAATTTACTATTTTTTGCCAGACATTCATTGTGGAACAAAAGTGATTTTCTCGGCGAGTTAAGCATTTTGAGCAATTTGCCGATTGGTTTCAGCACGGCTTGCATTACAATTAACTATTTTTTGCAAGGCATTCATTGTGGAACAAAAGTGATTTTCACGGCGAGTTAAGCATTTTGAGCAATTTGCCGATTGGTTTCAGAACGGCTTGCATTGAAATTTACTATTTTTTGCCAGACATTCATTGTGGAACAAAAGTGATTTTCTCGTCGAGTTAAGCATTTTGAGCAATTTGCCGATTGATTTCAGAACGGCTTGCATCACAATTAACTATTTTTTGCCAGGCATTCATTGTGGAACAAAAGTGATTTTCTCGGCGAGTTAAGCATTTTGAGTAATTTGCCGATTGGTTTCAGAACGGCTTGCATTGAAATTTACTATTTTTTGCCAGACATTCATTGTGGAACAAAAGTGATTTTCACGGCGAGTTAAGCATTTTGAGTAATTTGCCGATTGATTTCAGAACGGCTTGCATCACAATTAACTCTTTTTTGCCAGGCATTCACTGTGGAACAAAAGTGATTTTCTCGGCGAGTTAAGCATTTTGAGTAATTTGCCGATTGGTTTCAGAACGGCTTGCATTGAAATTTACTATTTTTTGCCAGACATTCATTGTGGAACAAAAGTGATTTTCACGGCGAGTTAAGCATTTTGAGTAATTTGCCGATTGATTTCAGAACGGCTTGCATCACAATTAACTCTTTTTTGCCAGGCATTCACTGTGGAACAAAAGTGATTTTCTCGGCGAGTTAAGCATTTTGAGTAATTTGCCGATTGATTTCAGAACGGCTTGCATCACAATTAACTACTTTTTGCAAGGCATTCATTGTGGAACAAAAGTGATTTTCTCGGCGAGTTAAGCATTTTGAGTAATTGGCCGATTCGTTTCAAAACGGCTTGCAATACAATTAACTATATTTTGCCAGACGTGTGGAACCAAAGTGACTTTCTCGGCGAGTTCAGCATTTTCAGCAATTTGCCGATTGGTTTCAGAACGGCTTGCATTGAAATTTACTATTTTTTGCCAGACATTCATTGTGGGAAAAAGGTAATTTTCTCGCCGAGTTAAGCAATTTGCGTAATTTGCCGATTGATTTCAGAACGGCTTGCATCACATTTAACTATTTTTTGCCAGGCATTCATTGTGGAACAAAAGTGATTTTCTCGGCGAGTTAAGCATTTTGAGTAATTTGCAGATTGGTTTCAGAACGGCTTGCATTGAAGTTTACTATTTTTTGCCAGACATTCATTGTGGGAAAAAGGTGATTTTCTCGGCGAATTAAGCAATTTGAGTAATTTGCCGATTGATTTCAGAACGGCTTGCAATACAATTAACTATTTTTTCCCAGGCATTCATTGTGGAACAAAAGTGATTTTCTCGGCGAGTTAAGCATTTTGAGTAATTTGCCGATTGGTTTCAGAACGGCTTGCATTGAAATTTACTATTTTTTGCCAGACATTCATTGTGGAACAAAAGTGATTTTCTCGTCGAGTTAAGCATTTTGAGCAATTTGCCGATTGATTTCAGAACGGCTTGCATCACAATTAACTATTTTTTGCCAGGCATTCATTGTGGAACAAAAGTGATTTTCTCGGCGAGTTAAGCATTTTGAGTAATTTGCCGATTGGTTTCAGAACGGCTTGCATTGAAATTTACTATTTTTTGCCAGACATTCATTGTGGAACAATAGTGATTTTCACGGCGAGTTAAGCATTTTGAGTAATTTGCCGATTGATTTCAGAACGGCTTGCATCACAATTAACTCTTTTTTGCCAGGCATTCACTGTGGAACAAAAGTGATTTTCTCGGCGAGTTAAGCATTTTGAGTAATTTGCCGATTGATTTCAGAACGGCTTGCATCACAATTAACTACTTTTTGCAAGGCATTCATTGTGGAACAAAAGTGATTTTCTCGGCGAGTTAAGCATTTTGAGTAATTGGCCGATTCGTTTCAAAACGGCTTGCAATACAATTAACTATATTTTGCCAGACGTGTGGAACCAAAGTGACTTTCTCGGCGAGTTCAGCATTTTCAGCAATTTGCCGATTGGTTTCAGAACGGCTTGCATTGAAATTTACTATTTTTTGCCAGACATTCATTGTGGGAAAAAGGTGATTTTCTCGCCGAGTTAAGCAATTTGCGTAATTTGCCCATTGATTTCAGAACGGCTTGCATCACATTTAACTATTTTTTGCCAGGCATTCATTGTGGAACAAAAGTGATTTTCTCGGCGAGTTAAGCATTTTGAGTAATTTGCCGATTGGTTTCAGAACGGCTTGCATTGAAGTTTACTATTTTTTGCCAGACATTCATTGTGGGAAAAAGGTGATTTTCTCGGCGAGTTAAGCAATTTGAGTAATTTGCCGATTGATTTCAGAACGGCTTGCAATACAATTAACTATTTTTTCCCAGGCATTCATTGTGGAACAAAAGTGATTTTCTCGGCGAGTTAAGCATTTTGAGTAATTTGCCGATTGGTTTCAGAACGGCTTGCATTGAAATTTACTATTTTTTGCCAGACATTCATTGTGGAACAAACGTGATTTTCTCGGCGAGTTAAGCATTTTGAGTAATTTGCCGATTGGTTTCAGAACGGCTTGCATCACAATTAACTGTTTTTTGTCAGGCATTCATTGTGGAACAAAAGTGATTTAATCGGCGAGTTAAGCATTTTGAGTAACTTGCCGATTGGGTTCAGAACGTCTTGCATCAAAATGAGCTATTTTTTGCCAGACATTCATTGTGGAACAAAAGCGATTTTCTCGGAGAGTTAAGCATTTTGAGCAATTTGCCGATTGCTGTCAGAACGGCTTGCATCACAATTAACTATTTTTTGCCAGGCATTCATTGTGGAACAAAAGTGATTTTCTCGGCGAGTTAAGCATTTTGAGTAATTTGCCGATTGGATTCAGAACGGCTTGCATCACAATTAACTATTTTTTGCCAGGCATTCATTGTGGAACATAAGTGATTTTCTCGGCGAGTTAAGCATTTTGAGTAATTTGCCGATTGGATTCAGAACGACTTGCATCACAATTAACTATTTTTTGCCAGGCGTTCATTGTGGAAGACAAAGTAATTTTCTCGGCCAGTTAAGCATTTTGAGTAATTTGCCGATTGGTTTCAGAACGTCATTCATCAAAATTAACTATATTTTGCCAGGCTTTCATTGTTCGAAAATAGTGATTTTCTCGGCGAGTTAAGCATTTTGAGTAATTTAACGACTTTAGATAAAATTTACTATTTTTTGCCAGACATTCATTGTGGAACAAAAGTGATTTTCACGGCGACTTAAGCATTTTGAGCAATTTGCCGATTGGTTTCAGAGCGGCTTGCATTGAAATTTACTATTTTTTGCCAGGCATTCATTGTAGAACAAAAGTGATTTTCTTGGCGAGTTAAGCATTTTGAGCAATTTGCCGATTGGTTTCAGAACGGCTTGCATTGAAATTTACTATTTTTTGCCAGACATTCATTGTGGGAAAAAGGTGATTTTCTCGACGAGTTAAGCATTTTGTGTAATTTGCCGTTTGATTTCAGAACGGCTTGCATCACAATTAACTCTTTTTTGCCAGGCATTCACTGTGGAACAAAAGTGATTTTCTCGGCGAGTTAAGCATTTTGAGTAATTTGCCGATTGATTTCAGAACGGCTTGCATCACAATTAACTACTTTTTGCAAGGCATTCATTGTGGAACAAAAGTGATTTTCTCGGCGAGTTAAGCATTTTGAGTAATTGGCCGATTCGTTTCAAAACGGCTTGCAATACAATTAACTATATTTTGCCAGACGTGTGGAACCAAAGTGACTTTCTCGGCGAGTTCAGCATTTTCAGCAATTTGCCGATTGGTTTCAGAACGGCTTGCATTGAAATTTACTATTTTTTGCCAGACATTCATTGTGGGAAAAAGGTGATTTTCTCGCCGAGTTAAGCAATTTGCGTAATTTGCCCATTGATTTCAGAACGGCTTGCATCACATTTAACTATTTTTTGCCAGGCATTCATTGTGGAACAAAAGTGATTTTCTCGGCGAGTTAAGCATTTTGAGTAATTTGCCGATTGGTTTCAGAACGGCTTGCATTGAAATTTACTATTTTTTGCCAGACATTCATTGTGGAACAAAAGTGATTTTCTCGGCGAGTGAAGCATTTTGAGTAATTTGCCGATTGGTTTCAGAACGGCTTGCATCACAATTAACTGTTTTTTGTCAGGCATTCATTGTGGAACAAAAGTGATTTTCTCGGCGAGTGAAGCATTTTGAGTAACTTGCCGATTGGGTTCAGAACGTCTTGCATCAAAATGAGCTATTTTTTGCCAGACATTCATTGTGGAACAAAAGCGATTTTCTCGGAGAGTTAAGCATTTTGAGCAATTTGCCGATTGCTGTCAGAACGGCTTGCATCACAATTAACTATTTTTTGCCAGGCATTCATTGTGGAACAAAAGTGATTTTCTCGGCGAGTTAAGCATTTTGAGTAATTTGCCGATTGGATTCAGAACGGCTTGCATCACAATTAACTATTTTTTGCCAGGCATTCATTGTGGAACATAAGTGATTTTCTCGGCG